>NC_089744.1:20727500-20795000 GCF_040412425.1 Macrobrachium rosenbergii
CTTTAGTGAATGAGTAGGCTACCGTTCTTCGATGGTATCGATTTCTATGGGGATTAATCATCTTATAACACACACACACACACACACACACACACACACACACACATATATATATATATATATATATATATATATATATATATATATATATATATATAATAGAGTTTTGAACTTTATAATAGAGTTTTGAATATATATATATATATATATATATATATATATATATATATATATATATATATATATATATTTAGTATCCTTTTTTATTTCGAAGATTCCTTAATATCATTTATATTGTCTGAATCCTTCATGCAGTGGACTCTTTGCTCCTGGTTCTCCATGTATCATTTTCATTTCAGGCGTCTCCCTTTGCACCATGTCCCGAGCACAGACCTTGGTTGTTGAATTTCCTAGCGGACATTTAGCTAAAATTAGTGCAGGATGATAATTTTAGGGATGAAGCCTAACCCATGAAGCTTTGTGAGGCCTACGTATCTTACTTCGACAAGTATCTATTATGCTGAATGGTTCTCTGGTTCTTGACCTGACGGGGGCTGTTGTTGTTCTTAGGATGTGATGTCTTTTGAATAGTTGTATAGGTCGATGTTTACATGCATCACAGTGCCAGCAGAAAGAGTGCTGGGAATTATAATATCTTCAAGATTCGCTTATCTTCTCTATAGGCTGAACTCATCTGGTTACCTCATCATTGACATTTTTGTTTTCTTTCTCTTCATTTCCCCGGTTGTTATGACAACAGCTAGTTCCTCATTGGATGGGTCGATATCGCACTCGGCTAGTACTCTCCTAGGCCCGCGTTCGATTCTCCGGCCGGCCAGTGAAGAATTAGAGGAATTTATTTCTGGTGACAGAAATTCATTTCTCGCTATAATGTGGTTCGGATTCCACAATAAGCTGTACGTCCCATTGCTAGGTAACCAATAATTGGTTCTTAGCCACGTAAAATAAGTCTAATCCTTTGGGCCAGCCCTAGGACAGCTGTTAATCAGCTCAGTGGTCTGGTTAAACTAAGGTATACTTATGCCAACAGCTGACTGTCTTCTCAGTGACCCTCTCGAATGTGATATTAAAAAAAGCTGTTATCCACAATTTCTCAGTGTACTGAGTTGCTAGTTGGTAAAAAGATTTTCTCTTCTGTTCAACTAGTTGGAGAAGAAAATTATCAACCATATAAGCAATTTTTTTTATCTGAAAAACAGTTTAATGGTCCAGAAGTTTCTTAACTATCTTAGGTCTTTCATCAACAGAGAATCCGAATTTTTTTGACTCGGAATTTGGTGTTACAATGTCACCTGGGCCTTCGTGAAAAGCCTGGTTGCTATTGAGAAAGAACTTATTACAGAACTATGCCTACACCAAGAAGCTTATGAGACTCAACCAAGGCAGCCTGTACATGTCCCACTACAGGAAGGTTTCCTTTACACTATCTGAGAACAATCTCAACATAGAGAAATGGGCGAATCTCACACTGAACTGACATGTACTATCCAAGCCCTGCCAACGTCTTAAGAGGTTGAGTTCAAGTCCCCCTGACCTAGATATCAAAACCCAACTTACTGGAAGCTATCTTCAGTGAGTCCACGAAAATTAGATAGCATTACTGCAGTAGCACAATACTATCTCTACAGAGTATTTCTACTCCGACCCATGTATTGTCGTCTTGAGCAGACAAGTTCAATATATGATCTGCCACAAAAAGGATGACTAATTAGTCAAGAAAGACTACACCTTACTGGATGAACATACTATCTCTTCAAATCTTGCGCTTGTAAAATTTGAAAGAGGTTATCATTTCAGCCGTTCTTTATGCTTGTGAGCATCAACAAGATGTCTCAAGAACGGCTGAACGGATCTCGATGAAATTTGTGTTTACAGTCATAGGGTGACATTCTCAAACTTACATAACTCTTGTGAGAAACTGACTGGAAGTTAACGAATTGGTGCCATGGAGACCATCTTACCCATTTTAAAACAGGAATGTTCACAGATATGTAATATACTTTCCATATTGATAAACAACAACGGAAATTCAGCATTCATGAACTTCATCAAGCTTGACCTGTAAATTTCAAAGGTTAAGGTCCATATGCAGTATTTCGAACTTTCTATCTGCTGGAAAAGTTCAACTTGCTTCTGAGTTATCTAGCTCCTTATTTTTTGCAGCCATAATCATCAATTTATTCACCAGTAAACACATACATAAACACACACACACGCACATACACACACATATACTGTGTATATATATATATATATATATATATATATATATATATATATATATATATATATATATATATATATATATATATATATATATATGTTGACTGATTTCATGCCTAAAAATTAAGCTCAGAAAGTTAACCTATTCATAGGATAGGCAATAAAAAATCCGGTTAAGATTACCTTTGCTGAGATGTAATTCTTTGCAAGTTTGTAATTTCAAACCATAATATTGTTACACCAACATTTACTTTTCAACTGAGTGTGTCTCATTCAAAGATGCTTTCAGACGTGTATCGGAATCGTACAGAAATCAAAGCTAATTTGTGGAGAGGAAACGTTATTCGGATGAGATAGCGAGTGTTAGCACAACTGAAAGTAGCTGAAAAGACTTAATAAGACCAAGGAAAAATCGAATAAAATTTGCGTCACAAAGTGATGTTCCTTTCTCCTGATGTCTTATCAGATTATAGTTGGCACTGACATATTAATTGATTAGGTGATTTTTGTCCCTATTCTGGGGCAACGACCTATGGTCGACAAAGTCCGTTTTAGGCCTAACTGGGAGGCTAAGATATGTCAAAAGATTTCCCGGAATGACTTATGAATGACCTATGAAGTATCATCCTTCATCTTCCAACTCTTGACAGACTAATCAATTCTTTACCATTTCCCTTCCTCTTTATCCACTTTTCACCTCTCTTCCATTTTATGACGGCAAGTTTCTCGTCTCCGCGGACGCTACAATAGAAAATTGATCTCTGTGGCAGCATTATTGGTATCTGTAAGCAATTCTCTCTCTAAAGATAAAGTTATAATTGATTCCCTCGCAATAACTTTTGTAGCTTTGCAACTTGTAGCTGCTGAATGTGGAAGCAATGTTAGCGTGCCACGTTGCGAAGGAAGCACTGAAGTCAGGTCACGGAGTAACGCAAGATTATTCAACAAGTTTTTTTTTTTTTATCTAAGGAAAAATCTCCATGAGGGATACCCAGTAGGCATTATCTGCCCTCCCCCTCCACCACAAAGAAAAAAGGAAAGGGAAAAAGAAGAATAACAAGAGGCGAATATGTTTTAGACTGAGCTGGCCTTATGAAAGCACGGTCTCTTGCTCCTGAAGGGATGCGGAAGGCATCAAGGAAAACGTATATATTCCTACATAAAATTCAGGTGTCAAAGCATTTATTGGGTATAACTGGGACCATTCTTTAGTTCTTGACGTTGTAACATTTTATTCATTATGTGTTTTGTATTCATTGTTCCGCATTTAAGGCTAAATCATGAATTATATGGTATTCGTTACTAGTACTTTATTAACTATTCAGTATTTAATCCCTTAAAGCCTCATTCATTATATACTATATTCATCATCAATATCCAACGTCGAAAGACTAAAACATTGAATAGTGATTGTCACTGGGTTCTAATACCGTGAATCTAAGTCGGGTGAATGGTGTCAACATTCACTATAATGTGGTATTAAACACTGCATACTCAATACTCTTAAATGAAAGTCATCTTTTGAAATGAAAATAAAGAAGAGAGAGACTGGCAACCCAGTATCCTTATCTGGCCCAGAACCAATGAACCCAAAGAAAAAGAAATAAAAATAGCATTTGCGTGACACCGAAAGCTGGTAGAGAATGACGAAGCTTAAGAGCAGCGGGAAAGATACCAGCCACCGAGCAGAGTAGATGCGACAAGTGGTGGCCTAGCGGGTGCTACGAGGCCACCTGTGAGGAAGAAGGATTCTCTCTACCTGTAGCGGAAATAGGAACCAAGAAGGAAAACAACGGCAGAAACAATCCATATATGAAAACACGGACGGATAAAGCCAATAGAGAGCTATAACAAGAAGAAAAAAAAAATAGATCTAACAACAGCAGAGTAGAAATGGTGAAACCACAGACGAAACCGGTCAGAATGAAGCTTCAGGGCCAGGGATACCGAAATGAAATATCTGAGATTTTTAGAAGCAGCTGATTCATTGAGAACCACGTGTTTTAGCACAGACAGACGGAAATAAGACTGATAAAAGCAAGCGATGTAAATCTTATGACTTTGAGGAAACACTGTGTGGGCATGTGTCATTGACTAAGATTACCCAACAAGCTTCAACGGGCACCACATTAATATGGAGGTGCCAGAAGGCTGAGTGCCAACATATCGCTGTTGAGTGGCACCCAAATTTAACAGGTTTAAGCATTCATATATTCTAAGTACACTATGCTCTCATAACATAATACTGCTTGCTCAATACAAGATGAAGTCACGCAGCATCTTTCCCATAATAAAATTGAATTACGAGAGAGAGAGAGAGAGAGAGAGAGAGAGAGAGAGAGAGAGAGAGAGAGAGAGAGAGAGAGAGAGAGGGTTCTTAAAAAAAGTTGGATAATGTTGAAGCAGCAAGGTAAGTTTTTAAAAATCAGTTTACTGCATATTAAAATTTCACAATGACACATTTCCTAAGAATTCAACAATTTTGCCTTATGTCATTTTGCTAACCAGCCGTTATTGTTTCATATGATGTAACGATCATTATTTCATAATCCCTATAGATAAATTGCATTTATCTACTTCCTCTCTCTCCTCTCTGCATAAAAAACCAGTTCGGTTTCCATAATTCCGTCTTCACTGTATCAAGAAAAGATCATCGGTGAAAAACCACGAAGGAAGAATTCCTAATACAATTTGCTATAACTTCTGGCTCTCACTGCTTTTAACAAAGCTTGTTCACTACGAGGAGGATCTAAGACGAAAGATCTTTTAGATGGAAACTATATAATTTTTATTTGGAAAACCTATATCTAAATATAGGTTAAACAATGACACACGTTACTCACTTATTTTAACCCACGATGATCCAAAAATTAGATCGCCTGGCCATATGTTATTAATATCACCATCGAATCTTATCAAAAGAGGATTGTGAGAGCGGGAATAAGGTGGACAAAGTTTGCATAATTTAGAGGAATGATATTTCTTAGCTTCTCAAATAATTGAAGACGTCACACCACTTCTTTAATTTTAGACTCGTTAAACCTGCTTGCCACACCCATCCTATCTATAGAAATCTACGCCCGTCTTATTTTTTACTCGGAAGGGCGGTAAAACTCACTTCAGACACGGTTTGAGCTCAAAGGTGCACGATATTTAGTCGATGTTTGCAATCGAAAAGTATGTAGGGTAATGAGGTGAGATAGAGACTTATGAAAAACAGTTAATATCGGTGTGCCAAGACTATAAGAGGTCAGTGCACCGTCCTTATCCTTAACTCTTCGTCTGGTGGTTCTCAGTTTCATCGGGGATCACATCCAAGAAAAACACAGACGCAAAGACCGTAAGAAAGTTGAAAGCGTGACAGGATGAAACCATTTCTTGTTGAAGATACAGTCTAGAAAAGCATTTGTCAAAGACATCCACAGAAAAAACGAAATCTAAGAATATAATTCTTGGAAACTTTTCATTGAATTATCATCAGTGTGCAATCGACATCATCTGTTCATTTACATTTCAGTTATATATAGAACACTTTGTTGTTTGGAATTCAGAAGCTTCTAACTCAGAAGCCTCTGCTAGCTTGGTTGAGCTTAGAAATTTGCACCTATTATTTCAAACCCAGAAACCGAAGAGCAGGAATAGTTATCACAAGGTCAGAGGTAGAGAGAGTTTAAAAACAAGGCATTACATGCATCAAAATCAGTATTATGAGTACCACAAGCAAACTTGATATTTCAAGCCTCTCCCTCTGCTGCTGTGTGTGACTCTTAATCTGCTAGGAAAGGGTTCGCTTCTTCAAGTGAACCGGACAGTGTACAGAGCGTTTGCTCCTGAAAAAGGTGCTGGTTCTTTGTCAGCAAGGTTCATGATAATGTCTGCAAGTCTGCAAATCATACTTTTCTCATTTAGTTTAAGCTTCTCTCTTTGATTCCTAAGTTTCTTCTCCTTTTGGTGTACTATTTCTTTCATTCTCTAAAATTCCCTGCTTTAGGTCCATTGGAGGCTCTTGCATCCTTGAAGATTAGAAAGACAAATAATCGTGATTGCATAGGTGCATGCGTTCTTGAGGAATTTGGGACAGTATTGGCTTCGATTTTTTCCTTAATTTTTTGCCAGCATTTGCCTCTAAAAACGTCATCTAATTCAACACATCCCAGAGAAAGGCCACTTTTCTTAATGCCACATGGGATGAACCACTGGCTAACTGGACTTTTTTGAGGGGGGGGGGGGGAGGTGTTAGTAAAATTGAAAATTAGTCCACAATAGGCAGACAAATAATAGTAAAGCTTATCACAAGAAAGAAGGTCACGGATAGAAACAGCACTATTACTGGGGTAGTCCACCCAATCACCAGTGGGACACCTTAATGGTTTTTTTTTTTTTGGTGGCCTAAATGCCATGAATGTTCATAATATTTGAATATCTATGAAAAAATATGGCAGATATGACAGCAAAGGTGTGCTGTATCCGGTGTTGTCAGGCTTATGTGAGATGTATGAAAAATGTTAGACACAAAGATAGCGACAGATTTCAAGATAATTTTCCAATCTGGTTAAAACGTCCCCTGGTTAAACTAGGAGGGTTTTATTAGTTGAGCTGTCTGTTGGTGAAACTCAAAGGTTATGCTAGATAATCTGAAAATAGACAGCAAAAACTAAGCTTTCTATTTCCTACCGATTCAACTCTGATATCCATGGAAATTAGCCGATGGACATTTTGGTTAGGGCGCATTTCGTTGGCAAGAATTTCATGGAGCTTCAGTAACGAGAATTTTGTCAAATATACATTCTATCTGTTTATCAAACAAAGGGTTAAGGAGTACGGAATTTAAATGAAAGAATGTCTCACATGATTATAGAACTGTGTACTCATTTTTGTCATCAACTATGCTCCTAAGAAGTTGTACCTGTATTACCTAGGGGCAATATTGTGCTTTTCACTAACGTTAAAACATCTGAACTGAGCAATACATTATTTCTTGTTGCTTTTTATCCACCTTTCTAAGATAAGAGACTCACCATTACTTTCATACCTCTTATGAAAAGTCAAATTTTTGTTTGTGGCTTTGTACTTGTTTATATATATATATTTATATATATATATCACAGTATGTATATATATATATGTATGTATATATATATATATATATATATATATATATATATATATATATGACTTTTTTTATCACATCACCGTGATTCATATTCAATCAGTAAGCTACAAACGTCCTTTAATATCCAAGTTCTTGTCTTCGCTGGTTCGAGCCCACGAGACGACGAACTTATTATCACCTAAAAATTCCCCTTCGGTAACATATATGAAAATATATTATTTCCGAGGTAGAGATGAATTGGATATTAAAGGACGTTTGTAGTTTACTGATTATATATATATATATATATATATATATATATATATATATATATATATATATATATATATATATATATATATATATATATATATATAGTGTGTGTGTTTTATAATTCTGATTTGGAGAACTTCTTGTCAAAGTCTCTTCTATTGTTAGCATAACTGACTTTGTACCTTATGAAACTTTCTCAGCAACAGGCACAAATCCGTAACTGAAATGTTACATCACGAATTGTGATATACTACTAAAATGACCGGAGCCATACTCGCAAATTTATCAGTTGATGTCATGTTTTTGGCAGTTCCTGTTCTCTAAACTGTCCCTTCCATTGGAGCTGAAAGCATATGATTAAACTTGGATCTCTCCACTGTTTAAGCTGCAAGACTCCTTCTAAGAAGCTCTCAAAACTTCACTGCTTAAACTTGAAACTTTTATGGGTAACATAGTTGTGTTTAGATACACGTCGTTCAATTTGCAGTTCAAATGTAAAGATTAAAACAATCACTGCAGTAATTTTTTACTAAGGTAACAAAAGGACTGTAAATTGCTTTGACTATGACGAGTTCACTCAAAACCGGATAGCAGATATGCCCCTTCCCAAAATAAAAAAAAGCAGTAGATTCAACAGAGTAGACAGCAAAGATAGCAACCAGATTTACTCACAAAAAGAACTTTTTTTCTCTTCAGAACTGACCCTGATATGTTTACATGTGGTCACCAGCTATGGGTGAACATAAACTATAAACTGGTTCAACCCGACAAACGAATTCGTTTACAAGTAACCAGTGATCTTGTTTAAGTTTTTGATTTGCTTGAAATCGGCAGGAAGATTAGTTCAAAAAAGGTTAGCGTATTCCTTGAAAATGGCTGTTGGATTCGCTCTAATGTGGCCTCCATAGTCAATCAACATCGAGAATTAGATTTGTTAAAATATAAGCAGATTCTCCCCATATGGCACATAGACTTACAAAAAACCAGCAAATCATCTCACAATATGGCTACCAAATTCACACAAACGAGGTAAAGGAATTTGCTTAAAATGACCGCCAGCAATGTACTCAGAGGCGACGGGAAAAATTAGATTGGTTGGGAAAAAGGACTTGACACCAATCCTCTATAGAATGAGGCTCACTTACAGTGACACCTCTGCCAACCTTAAATCATGGACAGATAACCTCTTTTAAGAATAATCTGTCCACGCGATGAAAAATCTATTCCTTTGATTTCCTTACAAATTCAGCTGCTTGAAGATTGCATCAGATGTTAGGTTTCACAGTCAGAATAAAGGCCACTTCATTCGTCAAAGGAAAGGTTAAAAAGTTCAGGCATTGTGAGAAAGGATCCGCAGTCAAAATGGAGTTCACTTCATTTCTCAGAGGAGATGTAAAAAGAGTAAAAAATAAAAGAAAGGAAAGCAGGAAACGTCGGAAGAAAAATAACATTGGGAAAGGAGGAAATTCTTTGGTTGTTTGTTTGCTCTTACAGTAGCCCGCGAAAGGAAAAAACTGCCGTCATTCTTGTTCTCTATTGATCTTTTCAGCAATAGTTTTTGTTTTTTGTTTTTGAAGGTTTTTATAAGTAACCTTATTCAGTTCCTATCTGTAAAACTTCTAGAAAAATATTTCATAATTATTTTTTCATTTCGTTGAAAGCTTGTACGTCAGAAGAGAATTTCTGCTAATTTCTCTGATATTTTTCAATAACTCTTACTTTTAAGCTTTTCTAGACAACTTCAACTCCCTAAGATATAACAGATAAATGTAAAATAAACTATAAGGAACCGTACGATAAAAAAAATAAAACAAATACCACCTGTCAGCTGAACCGAACAAAGAAGATTTTTCTTTTAAAAGTTCATAAATAAGTGACGCTTCTTCAGTACAAAATAAATATAGATCAATCCTGCATGTACCAAACATCCCTTTCCCAGCTGAGACGTGGCTTCCTTCATCCTGTCCTTTGAAGGACGCATACGTCATTCACGATTCACCTTTCTCACTCCCTGGTGGAACTAATCCTTACAGGAGTTGACAAGCTGGGATGTAAACTCAAAGAAATTGTTCACATCAAGGTACTTCTAAGATGTCGGGAATATAAGCCTAAAATAGAATCGGTCGGGAATGTCCCTGGGAAAAGGCTTAAAGAAATTGTTTTACTTCCGAGCTTCATCCGAAGAAAAATTCTTTTGTGGTTGGAACTGAGAGAAACAGGAAAATATCCTAAAACTTGAAAGAGATGACAAATTGTTGAAGTCCCTAATTTCGTTAGGAAACGTCCCAGGATGTGAGGGTAAAGGAACATTTACTTCATGACATTGTTCGAGGGTAGATTATTGTCCGGCGGTTGGAGTTAAAAAAAAACTCTGTGCAAAAAGAAATCAATGGTTAAAAAGTTGATTTGTTTTAGAGTTTCTCTACAGGAATTAACTTTCCCTTGTTAGAAGAACAACAAGAGAGACAACAAATAATAGACAAGAGAATTCTTTCTTTGCTTTCGAATCATATTCATGAGTCTGGTCTAACTTTTCCCTCCTCTCTTCGGTATCTTCGGATCTGGCCTAGATGAATGAAATTTGATGAAGAGACTGACTAAACAATCTGATTCTGGAAATAAATCGTCCTTGGAAAAGCTTGGAATGAACTGCCTGGAATCATGAAAAGGCTTTCTGGGAAAGCGAAAAGACATCCCTTAACACGTTACGTATTCGTAACACATTCTGAAAAAAATTTCTCTAACTATGATTTACAATAAACTGACTTTATGGCGCATTAGAAAAAATTCAGATTAAGATATACCTTTGGAAGAAGTTGATTTTTAAGCCAAGCCTAAACGTCCCAGCCGGCTGAAGATTAACTGGTTTTGTTTGTAGAGAACTTCTTGCGTTTGTCTACCCTGAATAATTCATGCGCGTCTGTCAGTTCTGCTTGTTGGGATGTTGGACGACACTAATTAATTCCGTTTTCCTTTAGGGACGGATGCCGAAAAGGCCAAATCCAGCCCTGTCTCTGCAAGGAAGGTGTTCATGACTTGATCTTTCTGCTCGATGACAAACCGCCTCTAAAAAAGAGGAAGGTTAAACGTTTAGACTCGGCAGCAGCAGAGGAAGGCGAATTATGAAGTAACAGGTCGACGCTCGCGGTGTGTCCGCCGGATTGCGAAGTCCAAATGTTTCCTGTTCGGTAAGCAAGAGTATTTCGGCTCTGCATCCGATGTCTTTGCTTCTCTCTGCGTTGCGACCTTCCTTAAAAAAGGAAAGTAAATCAGCTCTCTAAGGAGAATCATTATATTTAATTGTAGGGAAAATTGGGTAGCGAGATGACAGAGTTCCACTTCTAGAATCTCGACAATCTCGACTGACACGTGCCAAGGGGTTCTTAAATTAGGGGTGAAAACTGGAGCAAGGTAAAGTTAAAGAAGATGATCGGTATGACTGTAACAAACATCATTACCAGAATTTATGGCATCTAATTTTTGCAGAGAGGGAAGGATTATTTGATCAAAAGTCATTTTTTTTTATTTTGCTCTGGAATTCTCTTCAGTTTCCATTTTTATTGGACTCCTTTCGCCCTTTGTCTTTCAAATACATGTGTGTATTTATGCGTATGCTCGCGTATTTGATGAAATCTTTCAAAGAACATAAAGTGAAAATATACATGCATGCAGGCAGGCACGAACACAGATCTTTTTATTTATCCATTTACTTATATCTATATCTCTCTATCTGCTATATATATATATATATATATATATATATATATATATATATATATATATATATATATATATATATATATACATATATATATTTGTTTATACATACAGAGTATAACGGATTATATGAAAGTGTAAACGAATTCTCTATATTAGATAAATATCTACTCTAGCTTTGCCTTACGAGAGAGAGAGAGAGAGAGAGAGAGAGAGAGAGAGAGAGAGAGAGAGAGAGAGAGAGAGAGAGAGAGAGAATCTATTCATCAGACTACCTATTAAGGTATATGTAAATCAATTTGGTAAAATACTGGAAACCAGAAAAGTGGCCTCTGAAAGCTTTCCCTGCAACCAAAACGATAATTCCTCGTAGCTGATGCAACGTTGATTTGATCTGTTGCAAAACATCTTTCCGCACATATTTCTGATTTGACAGGCAAATATATAAACGAATAAATCGATAAATTGATTTATCAATACAGTGAAGCTAAGCGTATTCCCTGAACGTGAAAAACTTGTCATATTCGGCTTTTGCGTCCTCAATGTTGATACTCGTGTTTTGTCATTTAAGACTTATCGTAAAAGAGACAATTATATTTATGTTGGCCGCATGGAATGGCTGACTCTCTCTTTTCTCAGCTTTTCGAAACCTTCACTATCCGAAAACCCAATATCCTTAGAGGGAACAGAGAAACAAAATTCTCCCACGAGATTCGAATTCCGACTCTTCAGTGTAAAAAGGTATACATCACGGAGATAGGTACTTCTTCATATAACAACATTTCTTTGAAAGAATTTCCCACTAACTGAAATCTGACCAATCCCTTACCAGCCGGAGAAAACGAAAACTAGTCTCCATTTTCCAGATTGTTCAGGTTGAAACGTGATATAAAAAAGAAATATTTCCGACCACGTTAAAACAGTGGACGAGGATGATAATATCGGTCTGCGAATTAAACTTAACAAATTGTTATTGGTATTATTAAGAAGATGAACCCTACTCATATGGAACAAGTCCCCAGGGGCCATTGATTTGAAATTCATGCTTCCAAAGAAAATGGTGTTCATTCGAAAGAAGTACCAAAGCTTTCAAGAATGATTCTGACAGTAATCATACCATACTTTTTCGATAAGAAAAATGTTATCCCTAGTTATTTCGGTTACACAGCACGCAATATCGGAGAGAGGTCTAGCAGGAAATAGGTTATTAAGTCTTTCACATTTGAAGATTCTCAGTGGCAAAGTGAATAATTCATTCACAGTACTGTGGCTGTTGCACAAAGATCAGCGCAGGTGAAAAGCTGGCGAACAAAATATTCGCGAAATGGATGTCTGTCTCATCTGAGTCTTATGAGAGAGGAAAAGAGGGGAAATAAAAATTTTAGAAATGATGGGATGGTGTGAAAGAAACGTGGAACGGAGGCCTTTGACATCCCGATGGAACGAGAGTGCAGGAAGGACTGATGTAGAGCCACAGGTGCATTTGATATTTTTTTCGTTACCAGTGCTAATGCGCGTGAAAAACATTACAAATGTCTGCGATTTTTATAACTCAGCACATTTCTTTGCAGGCAAACACAAGTGAAACGTATGCTTATTATTTCTTAACTTATCTTAAAACAGCATACCCCTTCTGTTAGTTTACGTCCCCAGACCAACGATGGGGAAGAAAAAGTTTGATTTAATGTAGGATAACTCCATGTATTATTCCCAAGCTAAAATAAGCACTACTTGTAAAATAAAGACAGGTAAAACTTTAAACTGTTAAAATAAGCACTGTAGATAAAGCCAGTTGTTTATAAGTCCATTGATCCTCTTCGTTGGGTGAGTCGGTAGAGCTGTGGACCGGCACTCGCTAGACCGGAGTTCGATTCCCCGGCCGGCTGATGAAGAGTTAAAGGAACTTATTTCTGGTGATAGAAATTCATTTCTCGCTATAATGTGGTTCGGATTCCACAATAAGCTGTAGGTCCAGTTGCTAAGTAACCAATTGGTTCTTAGCCACGTAAAATAAGTCTAATCCTTCGGGCCAGCCCTAGGATAGCTGTTAATCAGCTCAGTGGTCTGGTAAAACTAAGGTATACTTAACTTTTTATAAGTCCATTCGCGGAGAGTTTTTCAGTCCATCGCCAGGAAGAGACCAGAAATCAGTCCCACAGGGTATAGTCTGCTGGGTCAGTTTTCTGAACAATCCGTTGTTTTTCTATTGACTTATGCAGTGAATTGGGCATCTGATGATTAGTCGAATGTGGTGGGTTACAGCCTTACTGCCTTTGTGGCGAAGGGACTGGGGCTAGCAAACAGACCCTAAAAGAGACATCGGGCTAAATGGAAGTTTAAAACCTCTAGGTGACATCCCTTCTAGGGAGGTAAATGTGTGTTGTTTCATATACATACACTCAAAAGTATATATTTGTACGTATGTATAAACACACATACACACACATATATATATATATATATATATATAATATATATATTATATATATATATATATATATATATATATATATATATATATATATATATATATATATATATATATATATATATATATATATATATATATAGAGAGAGAGAGAGAGAGAGAGAGAGAGAGAGAGAGAGAGAGAGAGAGAGAGAGAGAGAGAGAGAGAGAGAGAGAGAGCCCCCAATGTTTAGCAACCACTAAGTACTTAATTCACCAACTAGGTAGACTGGATTGCAATTTGTTTTCCGTATATATATATATGTGTATTATATTTTTATAAATAAATATATATGTACACACACATATATATGTGTAAAAAATAAATTGCACTCCAGTCTACCTAGCAGGTGAATTAAGTGCTTAGTTGTTAGCAAACAGTCATGGGCTGCAGCCTGGTTAGGGAGGTGCTTAAGGCTTTAACTTCACACTAAAAACGACTCGCAGAGCCATCCTGTCTAAAGGAAAAGGCATCGGCGATAAAAGGGCCGTATGCGTCTGTGAGGTTGTAAATAATAGCACAGATAAAAAAAAAGAGGGACAGAAAGTTATCATTAAGGGTTTGCATTTTACTTATTAATTCCTGATTATAGTTCAAATATGGCCACTTCCTCTGTGAACATTGTATCTTAAAATCTAAAGCTCAGAAACATTTTACCTTGGAATATAAGAACATTTTACCTTGGAATATAAGATTTTACCTGTGTGAAGAATTCTTCGTAATCAGGACTTCAGAAATCAATTGTAGTGAATTTTCACTGTCGTTGCTGCATCTAAATCGCCATGTCACTAACACTTTCTCTAACACTACGTAGAGGTCGACGTCCGTCTAAGACTGGCCTTTGGGAGGCATAGGGAAGTTAACAGTGATGGATCTAGGAGTCCACTCGTAGGATAACTTATTCCAGAGAGGCAACAGAAGCCAGGCGCCGAGGGTCTTATAGGTCACGTGAGCCATGACGAGGAAGAGTCCCGCTAGACGCAAGTTGCGATGGAAGGACGATGGATATATAAACGAGCGCGTAAAGGCCTCCTGCTGGATCCCCGGTGTTTCGATGGCATCCGATTCCATCATTGGCCGGGGCGAAAGACTCCTCGTACGGCTGCGGCGATTCCCGGAGGGGGGAGCGAGGAAGGGAGTGCTCGATCTGCTGGAAGCTCGAGAGCCCGGCAGCGACGCGGTGGATTTTCTGGGGACGCCCAAGAATGGGTTGGAACGGCCAGGTAAAGGGGCACCATGTCTAGATGGCGGCAGTGAACTTCCTCTTTCATAAGGGGAGGTTCCGTTTCTTTCCTTAAGGTATCTTGTCCTCCCGTCTAAGGAATTATACTTCTGAGGCCTGTAAGGAAAACCGGACTTACTGCTTAAGTCCTCGTGGTACGAAGACCAAAGTCGTCCTGAGTTATCCATCGTCATCTCCTGTTTTTGAACAAACTCAGATGACTTTTACCTGTAGCAAGAGAGCCAAACCTTGTATAAGTTTTTCTAGATTACGAGATTTAAACGATCAGGATATAAGAATTCCATGAAAAAATGACACGAATTGTCTCACAGTTCAGTCAAATATTCATAAACATAAGAACACTCAGCATATATCCTCATTATATTTTTTTAAACTTGCTTTCCCTTTTACACCTTATTTTACCTTAAGCAACTTTACGATTGAGAAAAATAGTGATTCGTTCTTGTTCTGTTACCAAACGGATAATTTTCGAATAAGTAGAGGCCCTTTTAACTCTTGTTCAGTTGCTAGTACACACCATTTTCCCTTCGAACTTCTTTCACGGAATCCTTGAATTTCTGATACTTTTATTCAATTCATAATTGTAATTCGTTTCTTGTGACCACACGAAGAGCACTCGTTCAGTCTGGCTCTCGGCAAGTACTACACAGAGCTTTGGTTGCGAGGACGATACTGTCTTACTGACATCATTTGGACCAGTTCCCACTTTCTCTGACGCCAGCTGATCATATGGTTCGTTCTCCACTTCCCCAGACATGGTGGGGGAGGGGAGAATTGTCCTTCTCCCTTCCCCTCCCCAGCCTTCTTCTGTCACTCATCCCCGGGAGGCTCTCCTCCTCAACTGGTCTGGTTTGGCACAACTCCATACCCACCGGCTGGGGAATTGTTTGTTCATCATCTTTCGTGTCACCCACCCTCGCCTGAAAGCCTAAATTTCAGTCTAATTTCAGAGGATGTGAAGGGGTTATTAGTTCCTAGATCTTCGTATTAACAAGTCAGGAGTAGATCTGTTTGGTTTTTACCCTCCAGATTTGCTGGTAGAATTTCGGGTTGCAGTGGTGAACTCGTGATACTAACTGGCTCCTTTAGTTTAGGCCCAAATGATTTATTGGGCGATTCATTATTAGGAGTGACACTAAAACGTCTATGGTACGTGACGACGAAAATAAATACATTCAGAAAAAAATATTCTAAAAAGCAAAATTCCCGGCAGGCATTTCCGCATTCAGCACAGAAGTGTTATTTTACAGAGAACAGGCTGCAATGAAGTGCAAATGAATTAACGTCAACGTAATTCTGACAGATCCGGTGCGGGTTCGAATCCTGTCATGTGAGTCAGAGTTTCTTCATTTTTGGATCTAAACCTAGTAGGGACAATTGTATCCAAAAGTGTGAAGAAAGCAAGAAGTTAAGAGTTCATTGGTGGCTATATCTGGTGAAAAGGAATATAGTAAATTCTATATAAAAGCATACACACGTATACAACACATTTATACACTCACATATATATACATATATATATATACACATACATATATATATATATATATATATATAATATATATATATATATATATATATATATATATATATATATATATATATATATATATATATATATATACTGTATATATATATATATATATATATATATATATATATATATATATATATATATATATAATATATATATATATATATATATATATATATAAATATATATATATATATATATATATATATATATATATAATGTATAAAATGTAGTCTTTCGACCCCAGTATAGTCAACAGGTGTAAACCGGCCGTCCCGTGTCATGGTTTCAGTTTCGTAATAATTCTAAGTTGAAATCCATTGCAGAAGTAGCTGAAGATTCATATGAGTTTTCAGTAACAAAAGATCAGTTGAAATTTACGATAATCTAGTTGTATAATTCCAACTTAAAATTCTTCTTGATCCGAGTAGATAAAGATTTCATTTTTCTGTGTGATGCACATATTTTTAAATCCTCAAAATCTTTGAGAGAAATCCCCCAGAGCGGAGCAGTGCGTCCACCAGCTGCTTTTAAAGGACACCTCAGAAACCTTGGGCTATGTGGACCGAGATCAGGTCTCACCGTAAATACCATTTTATAGTCGCAATCCTTTCTTTTTACGGTTGGGAGACAGAGTCAGATAAAACCGCCAGGATCTACTACGGTCACTGTCAGAGAGAGAGAGAGAGAGAGAGAGAGAGAGAGAGAGAGAGAGAGAGAGAGAGAGAGAGAGAGAGAGAGGTATGATAAAACTATTACTGGTCTTTAAACATAAGAAATATAGCCATTAGTTTTTTGAGGCAATACAGTATAATCGCAAAATGTGATCGAACATATTACACAGGTATTGTTCATATCTTCTTGTTCATATACTTTCACTTAGTGCTTTCGAAAGTCTTTTCCCTATATTAGTTGCCTATTCTCTTTTATCCGTTTGTTTTTTGAAAAGGCAGGTAGAGCATATATTTTTTCCGCTCATCACTTTTTTTTTTTTTTTTTTTTAATCTCCGCGGTTTCTGGTTTCCTCGTTATTTCAGGTACGTGTCCCTCCCTCCCAAAAATGATTGAGTTTGTGTGTGAAAATGTACTCTGAAAGGAGCTTGATTACTGGAAAAACATGGTTCCAAAGGAAGAATATTCGTGATCATACTTGGCAAAGAAAACAAGGTGGGAAAAAGTTTGTTAGGTTTCTGGATAAAACATCAAGATGGAAAATTAAGTTGATGGACATTATGGTGAAAAGAGAAGTGGCTGGAGCCTGGAAGTCTATCTAATATTGTCCTGGTCGACAAAGGGATTTAGTTTCAGTTAAAAAAGAAAGTTTTAGAACCTGACCATGATTATAGTGAGTGGTCAAGATAAAAATGAGTGTGGGTTAACTTAATAAAATAAGTGAAGATACAAGTCCTTAATATATGGAAATTCAGCTGCTGGATCAATGATTCAGCAGAGAATATTTGTGCGCATAGCTGTGTTGGAAGGATAAATAAAATAGGCAAAATGTATGATGATGGAATGCATGGCTTGGTGAAAAAAAAGGCTATTTGAAGAGATGGCCTAGTATAGGTATATAAAAGTATGAATAGAGATGACCTTGCATAAGTATACAATAATAACAAAAATTCATAAAAGTAAGGGAGAAAAAGCTGGTAAATAATGAAAACAAATAAGTGAAACTGGGTGGGTGCTTCATGGCGTAATTGTTGTCTTTAAGAAAATAAACGCAGAGAATATTATTGAGCGAATGAAGCTTCAAATAAAAGACAAAAGGGAGAGATGCTTTCTTAAGACTGCGCGCTCTTGCATTTACGAAGTGAAGATTTGAAGAACTGCTGAAGATAACAGAGAGAGGAGAAGCAGATCTGAATAACACGGAACTGGAAATGATCATTGTGTCTTTGAGAATGCGTGCAGAAGTGACTGTTGCAGTAAAGTGGGTGACTGATATGTTGAGAATGGGAAAAATGCAAGGAATTTAAAAGATTATAAGGGAAATAATGTGATATGATGCTGGTGACGTAACTGAGTGGATAAGGCATATATGGATAAGGTAAATATTCCAAAGGTAAGTGTCAGAAAGGTTACAGTATCTGTGACTTGTGGGGCAGTATACGATAGAGTTTTGATTGAGAAGGAGGACACAACAGAAAGATTACCAGACGAAGATCTGTGTGGGTTTGTAAAAAAAAAAAAAGGGGGTTTGTGAATCAGTAAGTTGTTATGAAACACTTGTTCAAAAATTAAAAGCCGTAAGTACCTTTCGCGTACCTAAAGAAAGCATATGATAGAAATGTTAAAAGTGCGATGCGGTGTGTCCTGAGATGTGTTGGGATACGTCACTGTTGGCAGTAAATTGCTTTCGGTGTAAAAGTAGGTCTGAGACAGTATCATATCTCCACTCTATCCTGTCATCTGACTCCTAATGTTCTTCTTAGTCTTATTTTCAAATCAACAAAATATTTTAAGATATAATTTCGATGCCATGCCATAATTCATATTCCATGTGAGACTTATGTATAGTATCATTTTCGTACAAGATTTCAACCTATTTGGTTTCCAAATCTAAATCAGCCTTTGTTCTTCTCTTCTTTAGTCTGTCACTAAATTCCAGCTGAAGAGAACCAGAACCTGTAGTGGATGCTATTGATTTCATCACTTCCTGCCTCACTTCCGTTTCTCTTAAACTGATTTCGAGTCCCATTTCAGTTGCTATATGATGTATTCTATAAAGAAAGATTTGTTAATCTTGCTGGGTTTTGCTCTTTAAAACAGCATCTAATACATATTCTGTCTGTCAAAATTTTACCTTTACTCCAATCGAAGTCTTCACTTCTATCTCCTACCACTTTTCATTATAGAATCCATGAGAAGGGCAAACGCCAAGAGTAAAGTTATATTTCTTTGTAACAACCCTCCCCCCACCCCCCACCACACCAATTACTGTAATTCGTTTGACGAGCCCCTATCAGCATTTAATTGGCATATACTTAATTCATGAATAATTTCTGGTAGCTTTACATGTTCAACGGCAATGCTACAGTGACGAAAGATCTTCAGTACTAATGGTCTGTGGGCTATGTCAAAATCCATGCACTGCTGAACCAGAGGGCTTGAAACAAATATTTGATCTGTGCGACTACAACCTTTGCTAAAACCAGCTTGGATATTTCAGGGGTCGAATGCCATGTAATACATCCGTGGAGGGATTAATGTAAGCCTTTGAAACTGGGCATTCTGACATGATTACGTTAAAAGCGTCCCAGGCTTTTTCTCGTTGCATCCCGACGATACACTTCATTTTCTTTTGAAATTTTTTTCTGATGAATTTAGGCAGGAGTTGACGATATTGATGGCAGTATGGAATCGCACTAAAAAATAATACGAGTTTCAGGTTGCGTTAATAGCATTCACCGGTCAATGTCCTTTCATTATTGTGTGTGTGTGTGTGTGTGTGTATATATATATATATATATATATATATATATATATATATATATATATATATATATATATATATATATATATAGAGTAAAAGGACACTGACCAGTGTATATATATATATATATATATATATATATATATATATATATATATATATATATATATATATATATATATATATATATATATAATGAAAGGGCATTGACCGGTGAATGCTATTAACAAAACCTGAAACTACTACCATCAATAACGTCAACTCCTGCCTTAATTCATTAGAAAAGATTTCAAACGAAAATGAAGCGTATTGTCGGTATGCAACGAGAAAAAACCTGGGCTGCTCTTAACGGAATCATGTCAGAATGCCCAGTTTCAAAGGCTTACATTAATCCCTCTACGGATGTATCACTTCGACCTTGAAACTTTTGGCACTTCAGAAATATCTAAATGCAGTTTGTCGCAAACAGAAAGCCTTCTTTAAGAGCCGAATCGCTTAATGATATCGCTAGTGTAGCATGTGGCTAATAACTTATTCGGAGTCATGCGAATTTATGCTGTCCTAATTAACGAAGTCAACAAGCTTGTAATTAACGCGAAGTTAATTCCGCGGTTAAATGAATGTGAGTGCCGGTGGTAATTCCAGCGATTCTTGCGCCCTAAGTTCTTGTCAAACACTTCATTTTCCTCGTCAGGTTTTGGAGGCAGTTTTTATTTCTAGATTTCTTCGGTGGCCAAAGAAATCTTCACCATTTTTGTTATCGAATTCTCTCCTTTACCTCGTGTTTCTTCTTTCCTATGGTGTTTCTTGAAGACTGATTCTACCACTTCTTCCTGGCTCGATCCCAATCTTTTTTATTTTTTGTAAAAGAAAACTGTTGTGCCGGCTTTGTCTGTCCGTCCGCACTTTTTTCTGTCCGCCCTCAGATCTTAAAAACTACTGAGGTTAGAGGGCTGCAAATTGGTATGTTGATCATACACCCTCCAATCATCAAACACACCAAATTGCAGCTCTCTAGCTAAGCAGGTTTTATATTATTTAAGGTTAAAGTAAGCCATAATCGTGCTTCTGGAAACGATATGGGATAGGCCACCACCGGGGCGTGGTTGAAGTCTCATAGGCAGCAGCTCATACAGCATTATACCGAGACCACCGAAAGGTCTATTTTTGGTGGCCTTGATTATACGTTGTAGCGGCTGTACAGAAAACTAGATTGCGCCGAAGTTTCTAACAAGAGATATGAGTGAAACTTCCTGAGTTACTTTAATTTCGTTCGCCAACGATTCCATTTCAGCATCAGAAGTCTTCAAGTTCGAGAAAAATGACTGTTTAAGCAAGAAACTTATAGATTTCGTAAAGTAGCCTTGATCACAAAGTCATTTTGCTATTAACATTTTGTATAAAAGATAATCGTTGTTGCAGATTTTTATTAAAAGACTAATGGGTATATCTTCTGCATTCCTACGTGAAAGACTTAGACTCTGCCAAGGTGGTAAGATACGAAAGTACATCAAAGACTTACATTCACGCAAACACAACACACAGCACCGTGCCCAGAGTACACAGATTCCTGGTTTATTTTTAATTCGAAGACACAAGTTTGTGCGATGTTTCGTTCTTCCTGCCGCTTGTCTACTTTCTTTTTTCTCTCTCTTTAGCGATCTGGGTTTAGTGATATAAAAACAGACTGACATACTAAGTCCTCCCTTTAAAGGTGTGCCTCTTGCTTCCTTTCAGAGCACTACTTTTCGAATGCATGGGGTAGATCGATTCACTGAGTTGCCTCCCCGTCGGCCTTTTCATAAAAAAAAATGATGTGGTAAAATTTGATTCATTGCTTTATTCAGCTACTCATCCCGTCAGTTTTGACTTCCACTATTCTTATCTTGAATGAACAGCTGCCGATAAAATACTTGAAGTACTCACCTGAAACTTGATATAGAAATTTGAAGATTAGCTGTGCGTCTGCAATAGGCAAAATACAATTGTTTACGGGAAATATATAAAATAGTATAAAGGATTTTGGTAGAAAATGTGACGCGTATTGCTCTTTCATTTGTCCTCAAACTTCGCCAGATAAAAAATTTTTCTTTTATATTTCCTGACGTATCTATAAAATGCCCAGAAAACAATTAAAGAAGTGCTTTCAGTTTTGTTATTTATTAGATATTTTCCAAGAATAAGAGACGATTTAGGTAAAAAGAAATGAGGCATAAAAGTGAGACTAAATTGAAAAACTGGGCGTCTTTTCCCGTTCAAATATCTCCCGGTTATTTCTCGGGGGGAAGATGTCTCTCTATTTTCCAATATTGCTTTTTGACCTGAACGTGGTTCCTGTCTAGTGGTATAGATCAGTTCTACACCCCCCCCCTCTCTCTCTCTCTCTCTCTCTCTCTCTCTCTCTCTCTCTCTCTCTCTCTCTCTCTCTCTCTCCGTTATCAAACTTTTTGCTCTTTCTCTATCATCATTCCTCTTTTTTTCTCTCTTGTCACTAATTTGCCTCAATCATTGTCATCAACGCCATTTTTCGTTCATGTTGATGGACCTGGTGTTTTATTGCTGACATCATTCCTTTAATGACCCATTTTACTAGATCGAATTTATAGCTACCCTTCATGTAAAGGTAATATCACATTTCGGAATTCATCCGCTTCGGTTTCATTTCACCCATTACCGTTAATATGTCACAGATCCCGGCGCTCATCTCGAAATGACGTTTAATTCAAGTTTACGATATGAAACGCAGAGTAGGACAGGTTTTCTTTCACTTTCAAACACTTTTGACCCCAACTTCATTAAGAGCTTTCTTTATTCAATACAGGGTAGTGGAGAAGTTTTAGAATAAGGCCTCACTGGGAAAAAAGTTAAGTATATCTTAGTTTAACCAGACCACTGAGCTGATTAACAGCTCTCCTAGGGCTGGCCCGAAGGATTATATTTATTTTACGTGGCTAAGAACCAATTGGTTACCTAGCAACGGGACCTACAGCTTATTGTGGAATCCAAACCACATTATACCGAGACATGAATTTCTATCACCAGAAATAAATTCCTCTTATTTTTCATTGGCCGGTCGGAGATTCGAACTCGCGGCCAGCAGAGTGCTAGCTGAGAACGGAACCCACTCTCCCAACGAAGAACTATTGTACTGGGAAAGGTAGTGTAAACTGATTGTCAAAGGGTCCCGATTCTTGATTGTTATATTAAAAAGAAGTCAGTAACTGTTTCCACGAGAAATAGCTACTGAATACTGCTACTACTGCTATTATTAGTATAGTAGTAATAATACTGGTAATGATACTAGGAACATTGACAAGGGCATTCAATAAAGACTCCACCAAACACGCTACGTGCTTAACACTAAGCAGAATATGTTTGAAGTTTGACCTTGACCTTTGGCAAGTCATCATTGTGTGCCATGCAATAGTGATAATGTAGATTCACCAGTTCCCATTCATTCTGCATTCACATACGCCCGACTGACTGCTGAGCGTCAAACTTCGTGAGATTGGCTTTGATGAAGCTATCGTTATTATATATCAAGAAGAATTAGACTTATTTTACGTGGCTAAAAACCAACTGGTTACCTAGCAACGGGACCTACAGCTTATTGTGGAATCCGAACCACATTATAGCGAGAAATGAATTTCTGTCACCAGAAATAAATTCCTCTGATTCTTCATTGGCCGGCCGGAGATTCGAACGCGGGCCCTGCAGAATGCTAGCCGAGAACAGTACCGACCAGTCCAACGAAGAACTGAAAATGGTACCATTTCGCTCAGGGATTAATTTTTAGGGAAATTCGGTTCATTTGTCATTATGAAAGCCGTTGCACTCATTATCAAAGAGGAATTTTCAAAGGTTGGCAAGTTTCGTGGTCAGATACATACTTGTGGGGATTTGGTCACTTTAGTGATGCGCTGCTGTGGTAAATTCATTAAAAGTCTACCAAGCATGGCCTCAAGAGGTCAAAATACAAATGACCAAATGAATGTGTAAAATTAACTGCGAAAACGAATGAAATTCAGTTTATCATCGATTATTTCTGTTTGTCTTGACTTAGGCTACACGTTGACCGAGATAATTTGATTGTTTAGTATCTAACAGGAAATCTAGTTATACTTGACCAAAGTTGACTGATCAATCATTTTTCTCTAGATGGATATCAACGCGTAGCCTATAATGGTAATAATTTACTGAGTTTTTTCTGTTGAAAAAAGTAATTTTTTTAAATTCTCAATCGGTTTAATGGTCGAAGAATCTAGGAAATGTTCAACATCTTCTGTGACGGTTCCTTGTACTACATTATGTGCAATGGTCTTGGCCTTTAATGGTTAAAGACACAGGAAACAGGACAATTTTCAATCGGTCAGAATATTTTGTCCAGATCACAGCCCTTGAACGTTTGGATGTGTAAAAACTTATTTGCTTTTATTCTTTATTGCACCAAATAAGAAGAATATTTACGTTGAACAACTTTTCATTTTCATCCAAAAACAGAAATTTTTAAAAGTCTTACTTATGTCTACAACCAAAGTATATTTATATGAAAAATATACTGTAACAACGAATATCATGTGCAAAGAGGGTTCATTCAAAATCTGAAAATCACTTTCTTGCAGTGGCGAGGGTTTACATGTTATGGGCTGAAAGTAAAATTCGAATTTTCACTAAGACGGAAATTCTATCTTTTCCTTTTAAATCCAGAACTTATTTTGTGTGATGTGAAGACATATCATACGAGCCATAGTAAAATGTTCTACAGAGTTCTTTATCTTCATTCGCTTGCCATTCAGCTGATCATTGCCGTTGTTGTGTTTTCAAGATATTCTTATTTTTAAAAGACATGTTTATAACCCGAGAGTCACCAAACTCAAGTCAGAGGTAAACACATGTCAACTGAACATCCGTAGAGTAATTTTTGCCCTGATAGACTTACTTGTCGCGCGAATAGCATTCTGCAAGAGCGTTCTTCCTTTTTATTTGATCTTGAGTCATGATCTAGGGTGCCAATATTAAGATAATTTCTGCAAGGACTCAGAGGCCTTTAAAAGTTGATTGTAGAAATAGTTAGCTATAATACGCCAGTACTCCATAAGTGTATAAATAGATAAGCATCCAAACGAATTACTCTTCATGGAAAAAACACATAGACACACACACACACAGGCAAACGCATGCACCTGCATGCAGAAAATTTAGGTCTGTATCGTAAATACGGCCGTTGCTACCTGAACGATAGGTAATAAATTGTATAAACCCGAATCGACGGTAAACTATCCATAAATGCTGATAGAATACGTCTATAAATGGCTGGAATTAAATCAGGGATTTCACGGTGAAACGAACAGGAAAGATCATAATTCTGGGTTTATTGTATTAAATGACATAAAGTAAAAATGGCAGAAGAGAGAGAACAACACAGAAGACGACAAGCACATCAATACAAACATACTGTGGACGTTTATGCACAAACACATAACATCCACTCATAACACACACACATACATATATATTTATATGTATATGATACTGTGTGTGTGTATATATATATATATATATATATATATATATATATATATATATATATATATATATATATATATATATATATATACATACATGCACACACATACATATATATTTATATGTATAAATAAACTTTTCTTTTCTCTAGTGACTTTTGGGGACACTTTCAGTTGTTAGATCAGTGTATTTTTAAAGAACTGGTGAAGGGTATCATTAATTTGGTATATATATATTATGTATATATACATATATATATGTATATATATAATATAAATTATTTATATATACTGTAAATTATTTATATATACTGTATACACACACACACACACACACATATATATATATATATATATATATATATATATATATATATATATATATATATATATATATAGCACCAGAAGATGGTGAAATCGAGGTGATACAGAAATTCTTTAACCCACGCCAACGTTTCCAAGCATAGCTTCATCATCAGAACTGAAAAAAAGTCATAACAAAAATCAATGTCGATACAAAAGAATGAAACAGGCATAAAGAACTTAGATTACGTAAAACATAAAAGTTGAAAATGAAAATAGAAACTCATGTTTTTAAACTAGCCTAACGCCTCTAAATACGAAGAATGAATGACACAAGAAAGCGCGAGACGAAGAAATGTTTCATCAAGAGATCAACAAATGTAAACAGGTAGCGTGACTGTTCAGCGATTAAACCAGATGTTTTATAGTTAGTGGTTCCAAAATCTCTATTTACTAATGTACTGTTAGAGGCAAGGATTCAAGTGATTTCGGATGAGTTTTTTAGTGAACCCGGTTTTATCTACCAAGGATTTTAAAATTTTTAAAACTTGGCTGTGCTGGACACAAACATTTTTATTTGGTGGAAACCATTTTTAACAGACTGGGCTCTGCTTTGGGTCCAGTTTTAGCAAATATGTTTACGTGCCCTTTGAAGGAAAGTTCTTTACATCAGTGCCCACCAAAGTTACGTCCTCTTTACTACAAACGTTAGTGGAAGATACTTTTGCTCATATTCAAAACGGTTCCTGCCGAGCAATTTTCCCAGTACCCTCCACCCTCCTACTAATTCTACTTTTGAACACGAAAACACCGATTCCTGGCCTTCTTAGATGTTTTTATGACCCGATCTGACCAGCATTCCTTCACTTCTGTTTATCGCAAAGAAACTCACACAAGTCCTGGCTTTAATTTTTATAACTTCTTAATTTGAAACTTAACAGCACCTTTACCTTATTGCATAGACCCATTTCTTTCTTCCGACTGTATTAACTTTCATAATGGGGTGGAACTTGCTAGAGATTATTAAAAAAAAAAACTGCTAATCAAAATTTCTATTTCATAAATACCTCAGGAATTTTATGAATGATAAGTTTAAACCTGTAATTCCCATTCCTACTGTACCAAAACTTAACTTTTATATCTCCTTACAATACACAGCTGATGACAAGTTTTTAACTACCTTAACTCAGATTATTAACAAGCATTTTTGTTGCCTTAATCCTAAGCATTTGCCCAGGAATCCAAGAACAACTGACTCCCTTTTTAAGTTTAAAGACACTCCTCCTAGTCTTATGCGTTCCCCGGTGGTATATAAATATACTTGCCCAATATGTTATCATGGGACTTATCTTGGTTCCTCTAAGAGTATTCTAAAGTGCACACTGATTCTTATCTTGGAATCATTCATTGAACAGACTGTAACTTAAGGGAGGAGTTTTCAAATATAAGAGAACATAAACAAATGCAAACTAACTACTAATTATGAAAATTCTGAAATCATTGCACAAGTCGCCGAGGAAAGCTCCTCCTCACACTGGGATTACTAGCAATAAAACAGTTAATTCCAGCGTTTAACAGTTAACTACTTTTGCCTCTTTGTTTATCTCTGGAATAAAAATCCTCTTGGTCTTGAGTGTGCTTTCCAGACGTAAAATTGGTTTAAAATATGCTTCTGTTTGAACTTGGATGTTTTACCTAATTTAAATAATTTCTACCCGAGTCATTCTTTTGTGCTGATTCCAACGTTTGTAATTTCATTTTTAGCCCTGGTGATGAAATACACTTTGAAACGTTGTCATAGAATGAAATATGAAACTCGTATCACTTATTTTTTGTCATTCTCATGTTACAAATTCGACTTGCTAAGTTTCAACACTTAACCGAATATATATTCAACATAATATATATATATATATATATATATATATATATATATATATATATATATATATATATATATATATATATATATAGTCTGTGTATGTATATAATGTATATAATTTATATAGATATTTAGATAGACAGATAGATATAAAACACACACACATATATATATATATATATATATATATATATATATATATATATATATATAATGTATACTGTAGATATAACTATATCTACCTATCCATTTATCTATATTCATATATATACATATATGGATGAATAAGGAATAAGGAGACACAACACTGGCCTGGCATGACAAATGATTGACAGTGGAACAGAGCCGAGTGAACAGGAGGAACTTCTTGGGGTGTTGAGTCCACTCCTGGCGTCTCAATTTAACTGGATGGGAGCGACATCGTCACGTGTTTCCCAATGACAGTTTAATCTGCCTATCTGCTTTCCCGATTAATTTTGGAATCTTGCATTGGTAAGGGATTTCCTCGTGACATTTCCATACAAAGAAAATAGAGAGAACTTGTGATTATTGTTTTAATGTGGAAAACACGAAAAGTTCACCATTATAGTTGAAAAACCGAAAGTAAAATAGACTGTCTTCTTTTACGAGCCTAAGTGACTAATTACAAAACATTTCTTATAAACCCAGTTTTGCCAGACATTTACTGGAGTGTTTTCAGTTTTCTTTAGGGAAGCAGTCATCTTTGATGCTTGTTGTCATGTCAGGGATTACTTACCATTCAGTTTCGTTCATGGACTGAATGCTTACAGTTAATTACTTTATTGTGTAAGTGATAAAATATAATCTCCTTTGTGTGTACTATGCTACTTACCCATTTCATCTATGAGCGGCGCCATTTTGAGCGTGGCACCGACTAATATGACAGACATGAGAAGTAGTATGAGCCCAGTGGCCATGATGGACCACCGAACCTTTTTTGGTAACTCGTCGTCAGCTTTTCTCTTCCTGACTCTCTCCCTCGCTTTCTGAAGAGCAGCATCTTCCTTGCTCTGACGGGGCTCGCCTTTCTCACCGGCCCTCTTCTTCTTCTTCTTGGGCTCTGGACCAAGAGCCCGCAGCTTCATGTGCATCTCGTGGAGCTCCGCCGCTTCCAGTTCGACAGCACTGAGGTTTATGAGTGAAAAGGAGTTCGTGGAAAGCAGAGGCGCGTTTATCGTGGCTGGAATGGTTAAGGTGTAGTCGTAACCATAGACCATTTCTTCAGTCTTGCATTCGTAGGGAGCACCCGCATCCTTCGGGTACTCTTTCAGGACGGTCTGGTCAGTGGTAACAGAGGATGGATGGGCGGCGTCAGGAGCAAAGGCATTTGATGGGAAGTCCACGATGGTACCTCCCATACTGGTGTTCCGACCGCTGTTACAAGACTGAGGTCGCGAGAAATCCGTCGTTGAGTTGTCATCGTAAGTTTCCACCGTTGACTGACGCAGGAGACACAGGCTCTGGTTGTCAGAGCCGCTGTGCAAGGAGGACTGGCGTGTTAGTCTCAGTGACGAGGAGGACTCCGTGGTTGGCTGCCTTTGTAGCTCGCGTATCAACCTTTTCGTTGACCCAGCGGACTCTTCGGTATCTTGACGACGGAGGAGCTCGCGAGAGTATCGCTTCGAGTAACCCGAATCGGAGGAATCAGTAGTCCACTGCCGCCTAAGTTCCCCGCGAGGTTTGGGTCTCTTAGAGTGATCAGCGTCGTAGGATTCCGTTGTGCGTTGCCGACGGAGTTTGGACTGACGATGTGGTCGTGAGACGTCGCTGTTGCTGCTAAGAGATTCCTGATGGCGAAGGTATCGTCCACCCCTTGCGCTGTGGGGGCGATCTGGAGGGCGTTCGAGCCCAACCAAATCTGCTCCCCAAATCTGCGCAGCTTGAGCAATGTACCGGTAACAGTCCTGGGTTCCGAGAGGGAAACTTGGGAGGTCACCTCGAGTGGGAGATACCAGAAGCTCGTCGTCTGTGCTCGTCGCTTTGTCCTCGCAGATGACTGCCTGAGCTCCGTCCAGCGCCGAGCCATCGTGAGTCATTGCTACCGGTTCCGCACCAGAACTGCAAATAGCGAAATACCACTTTAGTCAAACACATTCGGCCTAGAAGCAGAGCCACAGAATGGTCTATGTGATAATGCCTCTCAACTCAATCAAATTAGATTTTGAAATTTGTAAGTGCTTAGGAAAGCATTCTTTACCAATAAGACATTCCGTTAATCTACCAGTTCAGAACTTATAAATCCTTAGAGTAGTCTATGCACATTGCCAGTGGCTTACTTTCTAAACGTTCCAGCTAATAGAAATGTTCAATGTATGATGTGGATCGCAGCGGATCAGATGAAATAGCGCCAAGGGAGATAGACAGTCATCATGTAAATGGGTTTTAAGATCGTAATTAAATGCTCGTCTCGTGCCTCTATCCTTATAAAAGTCTCTCTCTCTCTCTCTCTCTCTCTCTCTCTCTCTCTCTCTCTCTCTCTCTCTCTCTCTCTCTCTCTCTCTCAACTAATTCCGATTTGTAGAACTTACTGTGACACATTTTCATCAAGGTATTTTAAACTTCGAGCTTTTCACAACTTTTTAGAGTAGTTTCCACATACGAGAACCTGATTTCAACAAATGGAAAAAAAAATCTGTGGTGGCAATACCTTGTCTCGAAATCAGGTCTACAAGATTCAAATTCGGCTACCAAACCATTCAGCCACCAAAAAGTATTGAGTAATGGAAAGGTTATTGCCATTAGCCAAATAGACTGTTCTTGTATGCCTGAGATCGACATCAGTCATTTGTCAACTGAGAATTTTCCTTCTATATAACCTTTGGGGATATTTGGCTGCTTCAAGATTATGTATACATATATATAATTATATGTATACATACACACACACACATGTAAATATATAGTAGTTCGTTCTTTTATAATTATTGTTCATTAATTATATAAGTGGCATTAATATTCTGATGTAAAATTTTTCTATGTTTAAATTATCATAACGAAAAGTAGTGATTAGTGAAGAGAAGAAAACACGGAAGAATAGAAAGTCAGGACGATAGGATCATAACGCTATCCTTTAATTCATTTGCAGTAAAATTTAATGATAACTGTATATATATAAATTTAATGATAACTATATATATATATATATATATATATATATATATATATATATATATATATATATATATATCCTTATCCCTTCATCTTCTTCTACTTCTGAACCTTCACAAAATTCTGTCTTGGGTATCACTGTATTCTACACCCAGCGACTTGAGGTCTCTTCCTACAACGTAACGCCACTTATTTCTCTGCATACCTCTACATCTTCTTCCCTCCATGGATATATCATTCACTTTCGTAACCGGAGCATCTTCACCCCTTCGAACCACATGACCATACCACCTCGCCCTACTTTCTTATTTGTTCACTTTCAATTCTTTCCAGCAATGACACTCCAAGGAGCCATCTCAAATTTCTCATCCCTGTCCTTTCTAGGTGGCCCCCTCTCTTCTTTTCTTTAATAAATATCTAGTCTTCAGAAAGCAGCATATATATATATATATATATATATATATATATATATATATATATATATAAATATATATATATATATATATATATATATATATATATATATATATATATATATTTGATCAAAGATATATATATATATATATATATATATATATATATATATATATATATATATATATTTGATCAAAATAGAGATTTGATGGGGTTTTACATGGTGCAACGAATGGAAGACGGTTGGCTGTGAAAATAGCATATATATTGATAAAAGCATTTTGATTTGGTTTTGTTATGCACTAGGAATGGAAGAAGGTAGGCTGGTCAAAAGAGTAACACATGTATGTATATATACATATATATATAAAAAAAAATATATATATATATATTTATATAATTATATATATTAAATTTTATATATATATATATATATATATATATATATATATATATATATATATATATATATATATATATATATATATATATATATATTGATCAAAGCTTTAGATGCGGGTTTGTTATGTAAAAAGAATGGAAAAGAGTGTGTGTTTCCAAAATTTTAGAGGGGAGGAAGACCAACAAAATCTGGTTATGGAGTGGAATATATATTGGTAAGGGATTTCCTCAACAACTTGGAAGCTTGTGAGTGCGTGCAATACAGAGGTGAATCGCGTAATATGTGTAGAAGATTTCTGTGCGATGCTGATAACCCTTCTTTGGAAGTGTATGAGTCAGTTAATTTTGTGGAAATTTCCTGCAAAGGGGTTCATCCACGATGCAGCAGTATCCACGATGCAGCAGTTAAACTGTCAGTGCAGCAGCGATCACTGTGCTGTTTTATAGATATTAAAAGTAAATTAAATATTTTCCACAGTACACCTTTTTTCCCTTAGGATGGGTGTCGCATGGGAGATCTCAGGAGTCTTGGGATGAGGTGGCTGGTCTCATGCCCTCTTTATCTGGGGTTGCAACTGACCACAGTCTACCAATTTTCATGTAAGTTTTTCTTATCCAGTTCATCAATTAGAGTGGTCTCCACTGGAGCTTGCAGTCATCCGACCTCTCCCCGGAGGAGAAATTTGGTTGTCTTTTATGGTAAGTGAAGGAGGAGAAATTTGGTTATATATATTTATATATATATGAATATATATATATATATACCATATATATATATATATATATATATATATATATATATATATATATATATATATATATATATATATGTAGAATCTACTGGTCACTTTTGCCAGATACATATGTAATTGTAATAGCCACAATGCCCTCTTAACTTCTCGAATTCTTCGCGCTTTTTTTGCATATGCTTGTCACTACAAAACCGTAAGATCCAAGCGCAAGAAATTAAAGAGACTGTGATGCCCGGTCGGGAAACGAACCCGCGTCACCATAATCACAAGGAGGTCTCTTCAATTTCTTGCACTTGGATCTTACGGCTTTGTAGTGACAAGCATATCCAAAAAGCGCGAAGAATTCGAGAAGTTAATTAGGGCATTGTTACACACAACACACACACACACACACACACACACACACACACACACACACACACACACACACATATATATATATATATATATATATATATATATATATATATATATATATATATATATATAATCTTATACAGTATATATCCAGAAAGAATAATTGCATTTGTGTACAATTTATCCTTTTGCTTCGGCTCCTGGGTATATCTTTGCGCTTCAGGCAAATATTTTACCTTTTTAGTCTGAGGTTGTGTTGCTTCTTATTACCATAGGAGATACGTTAGAAAAGTTTTTTCTTTCCTGAGAATTGAATGCAGAACCGTCTATAAAAATTCAGTACCTTTTGATATCTACATAAAATGAATAAATCTTTTCCGTTCGGTTCGGTAGAGCAACTATGCAAATGTACTGTTTTTTTTTAGCGAGTGAGAATCATTACAGAATTTCGGGTGGCGTTTTGTGGATCAGACATGAAACGAAGGATAGTTTTTGCTTATACTATTTTGCAGTACTTTGAAAAGACAACGTTTCTCCTTGGCATCGCTTCCTAAATTCCTCGTTCTCTTTACAAATAGATTTGCGATGGATTTGAAATTATTTTGTGAAATGAGTGACAGTATCAAAAACGAAATACCTTTTAAAATTAGTCTAAAATGAGATTATTTCTAAAATCATAAATTAGCCTCCGAATTTGAATTACCATTAAATTGCAACAAATATACGTTTTTTACAACAGGAGCACTTGAAATTTTTTGGAACACCTTTTCGTTCAGTTCATTTACAATTAATGTAAGTCCTGGGTGCCATTGGAGAAAGTGATAAAGCGTAACACATAATTCAGAAGAGTTACCGAAGATATTTCTGAATTCAGCAGGACTCAGTGGGGTTCCAGGCTAACTGCCATTGTTTTATTTCTTGTGTTTATAAAATTACTGTCAGTGCTTATATCATTTAGTCAGTCTCATCTTGAACTTCCTATAACTTAAGGCGAGCATTTGGACATTCACGCTGGCATTCTAAGCTCTTTACTTCGGTATTCTAAAACTTCGTATGGGTGTTCTAAATTGATTTTAGACTTGGTATTCTTAATGGAAATCTTATCACTTTCATTTATCTTAGTTTTTATCGGATAAAAAAGTTCAGTGGCAACATTCTAAACTTTATGTGGCTAATTTGAACATCATGTAGGCTAATTTGAACATCATGTAGGTGCTCTAAACTCCTTAGAGGCATCCTTTGTCCAAATTATTCAAGAATATTTTGGACAAACTAACTTCGTTCAAACGCAACTTTCAAAATGCACGTAGCCTTATCGAAATTCATGCATGCATTTTAAACTTCAGGCAAAAGGTGAGATGTTTATGGAAGTATTTGAAAATTAATTTTGGAATCTCAACCTCGCATTAATTTTCAAATTCCGCCCGGTGTCACGACATTTGCTGTGGCTATTTTAAGCTCAATGTTGTCAATAAATTCTTTTAATCAGGCACTCTAAATCTTATGTAAGCATGCCAGACGATCTGTATGTATTTCATGGCGTCTAGACGTCGTACACACACGCGCCCGCGCGCACGCTCACCCTCACACACGTATGTTTATGTATTTTTCTATGTACAAATACACACAGATATATATATATATATATATATATATATATATATATATATATACAGTATATATATAAATATGTATAAATATAAGTTCCTCATTGGAGGGGTGGGTACCGTTCTCAGCTAGCAATCTGCTGGCCCCGCGATCGATTCTCCGACCGGCCAATGAAGAATTAGAGGAATTTATTTCTGGTGATAGAAATTCATTTCTCGCTATAATGTGGTTCGGATTCCACAATAAGCTGCAGGTCCCGTAGCTAGGTAACCAATTGGTTCTTAGCCACGTAAAATAAATCTAATCCTTCGGGCCAACCCTAGGAGAGCTGTTAATCAGCTCAGTGGCCTGGTTAAACTAAGGTATATATATATATATATATATATATATATATATATATATATATATATATATATAATATAATTTATATATATATATATGTATAAAATTATATATATATATATATATATATATATATATATATTTATATATATATATATATAATATATATATATATATATATATATATATATATATATATATATATATATATATATATATATATAAGATAAATGTAGGCACTCATACCCGAATAAACAATAAAACTTCTGTGAGCTTGCTTATCTTAATGTAAGTTTTTTTTTATACTTGGTGGAGGAATTCAAGCTCTTTTTTCGATATTCCAATCATGATGAAGTTATTCAAATCTTCATTTAGGCATTCTATTCAGCTGTACTACCTGAATTCTATGTAGGCATCTCAACCTCACTTAGGCCTTATGAACTTTAGGAAATAATTCTGACATTTAAGTAGACAGTTTGAAATTCATCTATGCCATCTTAATTTCCTGTAGACTCTATAAACTTCATATAAATACTTAACACTTCGTGTAGCCATTCTAATTTATGTTGACATTTGAATTACATTATTCTTTTAATCTTTTTAGAATTCAAGTATGTATTCTTAACATACGATAATCATTTTAAAATACTTTTAGATTTTATGCTTTATGAGAAAAATGTGAAATATTTCGAGTCAATAAGAACCAGGGTAAATAAAAATAAAACAGATATGGTGCTCTACTCCACAAATTCGAAAACTGTTAACAGTCGTGGCGATACGATTAAATATAGACGCATGCTTGAGAAAATAGCCTATTCAGAAGGAGATTAAAACCTGTGAAAAATAACATTGACATTGGGATTAATGATGACTATGATATTAAGGAAATGCTTCAGCGATGTCATCACTGTTACAAAAATATCTATCATTCCTTTCTAAAAAAGACTCCATCCGAGTGGCTCTCACACAGTGAAAAAAGACGCAAATATTGCGCGGATGCGATATCACTTCGTACAGCCTCTTAGACCCTGAATGCAGTACTGTACAGATTATTTAAATTTAGTCTGTGTAAGTGTATGTGTGTGTGTGTATCGCACGATAAGCAAAACCAAATCTCGTAAAAACATTTTGAAGGTTCCTCCCCCCCCTCAAAAAAAAAAAAAAAAAAAAAAAAAAAAAAAAATCCATCCAGACTCCAGCAAGAATGATCCGGCAGGAGAAATACACCATAAAACAACTGCCAGGGATGCTCCGAACGACGGGTAGCAAGAGCACGCAACAGTAATCCACAATTAATTTTCCTCCTTGCTACAGTAAACCAAATTCAGAGCTTCCGGACCTTGTCTGAATGCAGACGCAGGCGACCAATAAAGCCCGGCAGGGCATAATGACAGGCTTTGTTTAAAGTTAATATGCGGGCTTCCTCGGCCGTTGGCTAACGTTATCATTAGGCTTACTGTCTCATATATATGTTGCTTGTTTCGCTTTTAAATCACATTCTACTGGCGGTCCCAGGAGCCCAGCTGACACGGCCACGTACTATGCTCCCAGGGGTGGTTCGAAGGACATGTTCGAGCCATCTCCATTTGTCTTTCGTTATTAGCATAAAGACTCTCTCATATCCTCCAAACTCAGCCAGGCGATATTCAGGTTCTTCCAAATATAGAAAGACAGGTAAAACAGGTTTATTAATAGGCAGTAAAGGTAAAAGATTTTCTTTATACTGTGATCAGATAAGTTGGAGCCCACGTGCAGTAAATACGATCTGCTCTTCAACGCGATTAAATAGTTTTGTCCCTTGAGATTACAAGTATATAACTTTGAGTACAACGGTTAGTAAGGGACAAGAAAAACCGAAATAATAAATTTTACGAACGGAAATTTCTCTTTTTGCAGGATAATATAATAAAATTATATTTCATTATCTGATGAAGAAACAGACCGACATATTAACCTACAAAGATCTCAGCCACAGCAGTGAAAGGCTCTGTTAAAATCTTAGCTTCTAAAGAGAGGTAAATTATATACCTCAAGAAATCCGAAACCACATGCTTAATTAACAGAAGAGGCAATGGATTTCATCTTATAAACTTCATTTATGAAAAGGCTACGGGTGAAATGAAATCATAAAGAGTTCACTTTGTGCAGATGATGAGGCCCCACGCTGTCATAATGCCCTATCGCTCTTTTCATATCGCCAATATTCGTCCATGATTTCAGACGAATTGCCTGTTTTCTCCGGTTTAACTCTTTGCTGGGAAAATCAGGCTCGATGAGCTAGAAAGCACTAATGTTGGACAAGGTCCATCTAATATTTGAAATGTGCACACAGACACACACACACGGAAAACACTTACATACATCATACATTCACCCACACATACACACACGCACGTGTGTGTGTGATATATATATATATATATATATATATATATATATATATATATATATATATATATATATATATATATATATATAGTCACATCAGGACCAGAACCCTGGTCTTTCAAGTAAGACTCAGGAGTTAGCAATTTGTCGCCGTGGACTTTCAATTGAAGGAACGGGTTTCGGTCCCCGATGTGAGTCAGAAATCTATGATATGTGAGAAACGTTCCTATGTGTTTATTTTCATTTATATATACATATATATATATATATATACATATATATATATATATATATATGTTATATATACACACATATATATGTATACATATATGTTTGTACACACATATATATATATATATATACATATATATATATATATATATATATATATATATATATATATATATATAATAAGAAACCTCACGGTCTAGTGATTGTGACACTTGTGTCAAAAGACGGAGGGCATGGATTTGATCCTTAAGAGAGGTGGAATGGTTTAGGCGTATTCTGTTACTAGGCATTGTACCTCCATTGACCTAAGCAGTCTAATGTGGTGTTGCTCCCAAGTTGGAGGAGAAAGGTGCAGGGCTATATACCTTATCCCACGAATAATTCCTCAGAATGTGAGGGAAAAAGGTGTAGCATACACCTACACACAACTAAATATTGGAAAATACTGGAATGTGGTTCCATTCCGATTCTGTTGTAGCCCTGATGATGACAATGAGTAAATTGTTGAAACATGTCAGCTAATTTTGTAATTTCTAACAGAGTTTTACTCTTCAGGATAAGAAGGGAGATTAGCGTGTTTGCGTTTGAGTCTGTGTCTGTGTGTGATGTGCGCACATGTGCATATGAACAAATGAACAAGTGACACTTATCATTTTAGGGGAACATTTTAACAATTTTCTTTTGCAATTTCCTATACCTTCGCTGTTCATGGCAGAAGTTTCGAAGAAAAAACAAAATTTGCTGCTCAGAAGTTCCATTCATTTACGGTCGTTATGACAGATGCCTCATCCAATATTTCTGGCCATCACCAAGGCTATTCTAGATACACAGATAAACTCCAATATATAGGTGAGTACAGCAAAAAAAAAATGTTAAAAGTTAAGATTCCAGAAAAAGAAAATTAACATGTAATTTTCACAAATCAGATAAAGTAAAAATTAACAAAGAATCATCACTGGAGACAGAATGCGAAATCTTCCACGAAGCTTTAAAAGATCAGCATCTTCGGTTCCAGAGAGAGTCCTGAGGACCTGCAGCGAAACCTCCTGCTGGGCTGAGGCACAGTCCAATAACTCCTGAGGATTCACTAAGGGATGAAACAGATTTGATTTGAATTTGCTGTCTCTATCAATAAATACTGAATACCTTCGGAGTACGTGAGCACTTCATACTGAAGCACATTGCTCTTCTGATAAAGTAAGCTGTGAATAGGTAAAGAGGAGGGCGTGCAGTTAGCCAGTTTCTTCAGATAACAGAGCAGAGAACTGGATGGGGTACAGTCTTGGGGGTACAGTCAGCCAAAGCAGGAGAAAAGGCTGAGTGGTACAGCACTTCGATCACGTTTGCTAGGGCCGTGATTCACTTTCCCCACCTGTCCACTTTGCTTTAAGTGTTTCAGTGTGCTGAATTCGGAAAGGGCGCGATGCTGGCCCACCTCTACCAGAGCCGCCCCTTCATAAGGGAACTCACTCACCCACACATGTATGTATGTATGTATGTATGTATGTATGTATATATATAACATATATACATGCACACACACACACATTATATATATATATATATATATATATATATATATATATATATATATATATATATATATATATATATATATATATATATATATGTCAGTGATTATGACTCCCGCCTAGTCAGCATGAGGTCCGCTTCGACTGACGTGGAAGCCGCCGAAAGTTTAAATTCAGATTCCTTCGAATATTTAAGTTAAACGTAGCAGTCAGCTGCCAACAGTGGTTGCTAGCAAGATTGCAAAAGGCAAGAGGTGGAAACTTCTTCCCACAAAAGTTGCCGAAAGCAGAAGCTAACGCCCTGTGTAGCCAGTCCCCTCTAAAGGGAAGTGGCTGAGGTATATACATACATACACATACAAACACATATATGTATATACAGCATATACATATATATACACATATTTATGTGTAGGTGTGTATATTATTTATTTATAATTCATTCAAATAGCTCTTTGAGTTAATAATATAATGAATATATTGTGTAATAAGGAAATGCCCAGTGCTTTTCTTTCGTGAAAAGTGGATGAAATAAAAAAGTTAATGTTGAACATTTTCACGCTCATCTTCCAACGCAAGTGACTGAAAACCCCACTGGCGAGACTGTTATCAAGTCTTTCCTTCTGTTTAAGTGGAATAGAAACAAATTCGCGATGATGAAACTGAATTCCCCATCTCTATTACCATTCGCTATTTCAGGGAGCCGTCTTCAATGTGGGATGTACAAAACCGTTCATTAGATTTTTGAAGGAGGATAAAAGCCACGACTGAAAATTTAATGGTTTGCCCAGTTTTTCTAATTAAGTGATATTGACAGATTGAAATGGCTTTCACCTTTGCTAGAGAAATTCATGAGCGTTTGTTGATATTACAAATCCAGAAATCTTTACCTGAGGAAACTTCATCCATAAATGATCAATAGAACGGGATGCTGGAAATTTTCAAAGCTGGAATCATTCTTCACAGATGTGAACAACTTTGATCGTTGCATACTTGGTAATGTTTTCTTATAATTGCCAGTTAATAACATAAACTAAAGATCCGAACATGCAGTGCAAATAATGTAATAATTAAATCTTATCTTCTTATGTTGTAATTACTGTTACGTCACAGTGTACAGAAAAATGTTCTCAACCTATGCATAAATAACGTTTGTATTGCACTCAGATATTGAAAAGTAACTTTGCTCTGTACTTGAAATTCCAAATAGTTTATTAGAGGATATATATACTGTACACGACCGCTCAAAAGGATTTACTTTAAGCGGATGTTTTGTGGACAAACTCTTTGCATTCCAACATATATCTGTTTATCGTTTCCTTGGTAGAGTTAGAACCCAGTTTAATGGCGTCTCTTACTTTTAGTTTTGATTTTTTTCAGGCCTAGTTACGTCGGTCATTGCTCCAGAATGACATTCTTTTAATGCACAGGAAGGGCAACGCACAGACCCTTTCCAGCCCAAGACCGAAGAAATGGCCCAGAATGAGGCGCTAGACCCTCCCCTCAGAGGAAGAGAGATTACAATTATAACACTAGGAAAACAGAATTAAAAAGGGAATTCCAAAGCTTGGCAGCAGTGTAAAATAAATAGTAATCAAGGAGAGCGATCAGAAGAAAGTTTAACTTTTACAGTATGAATGTGGGAAGTGACATCCGAGCGGGTGTTACGAGGCCACGTGAAATGGATGGACTCGCAGCAGCTTAGAATCCCACTTACTCAGGTTTCATTTTGTATTAGTAATTCGATCTTTACCGGTAATTTTCAGAACTGCCTTCATTAGCCGCTTGTAAAGCCTCATGTTTCCAAGCACAGTTATAAGAGGCAGTTCTTCTCCTTGAATGTTTATAAGCCCTTACGAGGAATTCTTGAGCAGTCTTCCTGAATATGGCAAAACCTGGAAGAACGCGTCAGGTGAATCATTTTAATCCTTCCAGGAAACGTGAAATCTATGAAGGCCATGCATCAGAATGACTCCATTTGTAGAGCTAATGAGCACAACCCATCAATCAACACTTTAGAGCAAGCCGTGTTTTGCACATCATTTCTGCAAAGGCTCTTGTTAATGTTGTGGCAATCATGCTCGGAAAAACTGTGTATCCCGAGGTTTCGTTCAAGATTTAGTCCTGAGAATGGACGAAGCACTTTTCTTTGTGTTTATAATGACTAAAGTTATGTTTCTTGAGCAAAAGAAAACATAAGAACACACACACACACACACACATATATATATATATATATATATATATATATATATATATATATATATATATATATATATATATATATATATATATATATATATATATATATATATATATATATATATATATATATATATATAATATATATATATATATATATATATATATATATATATATATATATATATATATATATATATATATATATATATATATATATATATATATATATATATATATATATATATATATACACGAGAGAGAGAGAGAGAGAGAGAGAGAGAGAGAGAGAGAGAGAGAGAGAGAGAGAGAGAGAGAGAGAGAGACTGTTTTATCGAGTAAATATTTTTCAGTTTGATGATAAAAGCATCGTAAATCTATTCGTTGCTTCGACTAATTTGTCTAATATTTTAAGAGGAAGGTATCGCGGGCTTACTAATTTATTAATGATTTTTCATTGACTTTTTCAATTTTTTTTTTTAGTGAATGGCTCAAGGATTTATGGTTATATGATCACTATATTGCAAATGTCAAAAGTAAGCTTCCAAAAACTAATCAGTTAAGAAGACTTCCGTAAGTTAACATTAAACTTCATACAATGGATGTAAATTTGACTTTCATCTGCTAATTTGAAAAGGATCATAAACTGTTTCAAAAGCAGAGCCTTGCGGTAATTCAGAAACTGCCGTTCATTGGTTCTGTCATGCATAGGTCTCTACGAAGAGCTGTGGATATATTGCGATCTTTCCTCTTTAACCAAGTTGCAAGGGATCCAAGTTGCAGGTCCATCTTTCTCTCGCAACTTATTCAGGGCTACGCACTTCCTGTGCGCACATCATAAGAACTCTCTTTCTCTCTCTCTCTGTCTGTCTCAGAATTTCAACAGATAAGGATGAACAGCCAGTGTTCTGATTAGCGCTGGAATACTTCTTACAAAACCCCTTATGAATCTTCTTAAGCCTCTTCCACTTTAACTATCTACAACAGCCTTTCATGTTTGCTGTCCACCTGCTAAGCTGTCTGTCAGTCCCTTCTCTCTCTCTTTTTGTTTGATTGCGTCTCTCTCTCTCTCTCTCTCTCTCTCTCTCTCTCTCTCTCTCTCTCTCTCTCTCTCTCTCTGTTTCTAAACAGACACGCTTAAATGATTTTTGTCAATATTAGGAATGGAATGATTGTACACAGTCTGTTTATAAATGCTTCGAACTCTCTGCCGAGTGTTCCCCTCTCTCCACCCCTTTTCTCTTTTCGATTACTTAGCTTTGCGCCTGTTCCTACGCCATCCCGCAGTCGGTCTTCCTCTCTGTGAGTCTGTCCATCCCTGTCGCTCGCTTTTTGTCTTTACTCCTGTCCTTAAAGCTGTTTCTTTCTCCTCTCCCCTCTGTATCCGTCTGTGCGTCTGAAAAGCCGTCCGGGGAACGCGAGCGTTGAATGCTTCCGTAAAGTAAACAGGACCATTCCAGACAACCAGCCTTCTAAAGACTTCTTCTTCTTCCTCTCCTTCTTCTCAGCTCTCATTCTTACTCGGGTTTTACCCGAGCCTGAGGGGTCAACTGGGAAGGATGTGAGAGGTTTCAAGTTCTAGTGAGTTTTAAGGAAACAGATCATAACCAAGCTGCAGAATATGGCGCAATGCTCTGGCTGGAAGGAGATTGAGTGATTTTTACTTTTTTCTTCATTTTTCTCTATTTTTTCCTCCCGTCTCTCATTCTCTTCCTTTAGATTGCTTGCTAATCTGAGTCAGTCTGTTTGTTTTCACGCACTTATAGTGGGAGAAGCCTGCTAACAATATTTTTTTTCTGTCTCTACTCCTATCAACGTCTATCTATCTCTCCTTTCCTTCTCTGTGTGTCTTACTATCTGTCTCCTGGCAGTTCTCCATTGGGAGAGTCGGTAGAGTTGTCGCCTAGCACTCGCTAGGCCAGAGTTCGAGTCTGCGGCCGGCCAATGAAGAATTAGAGGAATTTATTCCTGGTGATAGAAATTCATTTCTCGCTATAATGTGATTCGGATTCCACAATAAGCTGTAGGTCCCGTTGCTAGGTGACCAATTGGTTCTTAGCCACGTAAAATAAGTATAGAAGAGCTGTTAATCAGCTCAGTGGTCTGGTTTAACTAATATAAACTTAACTTTGTCTGCCTGGTGATGTCTATTTTGCAACTGTATGATATGAACTGAGTTTGGAGCCTCTCTATCGGGTAATTAATTCCCCCTTCCTTTTTCATAACGTCTGAAAACTAAGAAGAATATGCGTGAGAATAAATTTTTGCAGAGCGCGGATGGCACTGTGCCTCTTCTTTAGCGAAATGACCAATAACACTGACGCGATTTTGGAATTTAGGAACTGGCACTGGAAAGCTCTCGAAGGAAATGTTCATTTTTGTAGGTTAGTTAAGACTAATGTTAACGTCAGTATTTCATGCCCGGGTTGCTGTTTCTTAGTGTCAGTAAAATTTTGTCAATAATAGTTATCTTGAGACTTTGATAACATATACTGGAACTCCCAGGTAGGATTTGAGAGGATATTAGCCCAAACTTTCGTTAATCCTTCAAATACCTTCATTGTTATTTCTACGGTGTACGAATCCTCAAGGAGAAATTCAAGAAAGTTGCAACAAATATGACACTTGTTTAACAAAAGAGAACATTGTGACATAAATGGAAGTGCAAAGAGTAATGTGACGAGCAAAATTAATGCATTTATCTAACCAGGACAAAATATAGCTGTATATGGAAAGAAGAATCCCCTCTTAGGAAGGAAAGTGAATCTGCGGGACAGGAACGATTCAGTGCAACCTGACTGCATGCCACGCTTGGTAATATAAAATTCGCCAGTCGCTCCCTGAACTTACATGCAATAGAGAGAGAGAGAGAGAGAGAGAGAGAGAGAGAGAAGGATGGTGGAGGGGAGATCGAACGCCGCTGATTACACGGAATTGTAAATTCTAGGGTAAAGAATTAGGACATGAAAGTACTCGAGTTTAAAAGTAACATGTAAATATTTACAAGTAAACAAGTTATACACAGGAATCTTGTGGGTTTCTCTTTACACAATCAGGTGATTCAGTAATCGTCAAAAACAAACCGGAAAGAGGTGTGTTGCTGGGTGTTACGTTGTTCAATAACATTCTGGAACTAATATGTAATGTTGTTTCCCGAATGACAATACTTCTCTGCACGCAATAAATAACAACAGCATTCAGACCAGGAAGACAGATTCTAGGTCCTAGGATTAGAAAGTCTGACTACAGATTTGTATAGAACGTGTTGACTTTACCCTAGAATTTACAATTCCGTATAATCAGCGGCGTTCGCTCTCCCACCATCCTTTGCTCTCTCTCTCTCTCTCTCTCTCTCTCTCTCTCTCTCTCTCTCTCTCTCTCTCTCGCATGTAAGTTCAGGGAGCGACTGGCGAATTTTTTATTACCAAGCGTGTCATGCAGTCAGGTTGCACTGAATCGTTCCAGTTCCGCAGATTCAATTTCCTTCCTAAGAGAGGCTGTATTGACAAATTATATCTACCTCTGGTTTCCAGATACGCATTCTTCCTTCCACTTTCCATTAGAGAAACCTTTGAAGGATTCTGGAGAGGAATGAGAAAATAAGGAGTAAGTTTTCAGCTGTATTATTAAATTGCTCTCCAAATTGCTCAAACCCCTTTTGTGGGAAGAGCACGTGTGATTTCCTTATGTAAGAGTCTGTCGGGAATGCAGGCTGAATGTAAGTATTTCTCTTTTTTATTTCTACATAGAACGACGTGACTACCTCTCACCCACTTGAACCAAACATAAAGTAAAAATAGAGAAGTGATAGAGTGGGAAAAATAGTGAACTTTAACACAAAAATGAATGTTTAAGTAATAATTAAGCAACTGTTAAAAAGTAATATTAATTCATTTTGAGAAAAAGGATCATTAGCTTCATAGGGATTACGGTAATGATTTCACCGTACAATATTGTGTAAGGTATTAATAATCTTTTTATTAAGCTGGCCTTGCTTCTTCCCGGACAACTGGTTTACGAGAGAATGGCTTTATAATCCTCCCGTTTTCATTTTCACCAAACAAAAATACACCGGGTGCTCTCTCCTGCCTTAAGTTAAGTATACCTTAGTTTAACCAGACCACTGAGCTGATTAACAGCTCTCCTAAAGAGGGCTGGCCCGAAGGATTAGACTTATTTGACGTGGCTAAGAACCAATTGGTTACCTAGCAACGGGACCTACAGCTTATTGTGGGACCCGAGAAATGAATTTCTGTCACCAGAAATAAATTCCTCTAATTCTTCATTGGCCGGCCGGAGACTGGAACTCGGGCCTAGCAGAGTGCTAGCCGAGAAATCTACCGACTCATCCAACGAGGAACTAATCTGCCTTATAGTACTGTACACTGAAGAATATATATGATGTATTTTAACACATTCTGATACATCTGATAATAGTGCTTTATTACATTTTTCCTTTTGTTTTATGAGAAGGAGCTCTGTGACCATAGGACCTAGTATCCGGTGTTGAGAGTGGAACACAATCCCGAGGGATGGTTCTGACTCTACCAACGATGAAAGGGTTTACTCAGACACCAACAGAAATGGTTCTACTTAGGACCACTTAACTCACGGTAGACTTCCCCTCTTTCCATCCCCTTCCCAAACACCATTTAGTTTCTACATCTCTGAAGACTCTTCTTTTCGAAACCCAGTGGCCTGGTGATGCTTTCCTTTTCCCTTTCAAATCTCTCACCACAGCTATTCACATTAAAGTGGTGTTTGTGTTTACTATATCACATCCTCGGCTCTGTGATGCCGCGCTGTACAAATTCATGTTGTTGTTTGAAACACCTTCGCATATCTCGAATCATCCATCTTTGATGTTATCTGCTTCAAAAACTTCCAGCGTCTAACATGACTCTCCACTTTTGCTGTTGTTCACTTGATTTTTCGAACTTTATGCAACTACCTTATTTTCTGCTCCGTTCCACGTGATGCTGGAGGAATTGAGTGCTCTACTTTTCCGTCACTAAGAGAGAGGGCAAATTATGCAGCAACAGACACATGATCGTGATCATCATGGCGATTCGTCTGTCATTCTTAATCTTTTCTTACTTCAAAATCACTTGAGTTGCGACGGCTCTGGTTCTTTGAGAGTTCCTTGCGGGCTGCCTTATGAGACTTTCTTCTTGATTTTATAGGACGAGATTGTTTTGGTGTCATGGAAAGGAATATATAATTTAGACCGAAATAAATTTGAGACATCTTAGTTGTTTGCGAATCAAAATGCAAAGGAATGGGGAAAAGAGAGATTGGGAAAAGAAGGGCAGATGGAACTGGCAGAGCGGGCATAACCTTGACATCAAACGCCGAAGAGGCACTGACTGACCGGAGTGCAGTATAAAGTATATTACCGCTGGCAAGATTTAAATGAAAATGAAATTTGAGTATTACTGAATGCTATCCGCCAACAGATGAGCTTTCCAAAGAAATAAAACATGAATTTTATTTAGAGCTGCAGAATATTATAGATGAAATACCAGAAAGTGATACAGTTGATGGTATGATTCGAAAATTGATAGGAACAATGAAAGTCTGTCAGTTTGGATTGGGCAAGCAAGGCGTATGAGAGATTGAAATATAAATTGGGTGCTGTTTATAGATTTTTGTGCAACAAATGATTTGGTAATAGGAACTTCTCTTCCAACAGAAGGGCATCCATAAATAAAACTGCACATCTCCTGTTAGGAGCTACAGAGCAGCAGATGTTCGCAGTGATCATCAGGTGAACATTGCTAAACTAACTGCAGTTGAAAAAGGTGACAAAAATGTTGATAAGAGTGCGAAGGCTCAATACAGGGAAGGTTCTTGAAAATGAACACTGAGAGGCTCTTGCAATTTGAACATCACGATACAATTGCAGTTCTAAGAAACCATCTCTGAGGAGGAGCATTCAAGGAATGAGGGCTGGTTCAACATTAGGAATGTGTATCAATCTGACTGATAAGAAGCATTGGAATATGGAATAACAAGCTAGAAACCTTTGATGTTGGAAGAGACCTGGGTTACAATAAAGAATGGACAGAAGCAGAATAGAGGAGAAGAAGAACGCAAAGTAGAATGTGCTAAGTACTCAAGTCCAGAGTTAATTTAAACGAATCTCAAGAAAAGAGAGAAGAGAAAATATTTGGATAAACAGGCTGATGATGTTGATGAAGCCATGTATTCGTATTCAGGGAATCAGTGACGAAGAAGCTTAGGATATGAAATACGCCATGTTACACTGGAGTCACAACAAAGACAATTTTAACTGAAACTGAAATGACACTAAATAAACTAATTAGACTGGTTTAGAAAATATGAAAAGAGGGACCAGGTACCAAAGACAGGTAACCTGACTGAATGTCGGTACTCAAGGGGCACTGAACTTGCGTCGCTTGTAATGGAAAGGTTAAAGATGAGCAAGCTAGTTCTAGAAAAAGTATAAGTTGCACAGATGAAATATTTATATAAAGAAATATTGTGCAGCAGTGCATGAAATTTAAAAATCCCCTTCAGAAGGGTTTTTTGATTACTAGAAGGTATTTGATAGTGTCCAAAGATAAATATTATGGAAGGTCTTACGTAACCACGTCCCGTTAAATATATCAAGCTAGCAGAAATTATCCATGGTAGTAGATGAAAAGTGAATGCTTTTGGGATATTGCCGAATGACTATGAAATGAATAGCGGGTGCTATAGGGATGTCATTTGACTTTTGCTGTTTGCCGTGTTCATAGATTTCACGACTGATAGTGTTTTAATCAACAAAAAATCACAAAATTAACAAAGCTTGCTTTATAGAATACATTTTATATCTAGAGGACTGGGGCCCACAATAAATCTAAGAAAAGCAGAAGGAGAAAGGGTTAATCAGGTTGAATCTTTTAAATGCCTTGAAACAGTAATGTCCAGAGCAGGTTCTCTTGAGGTGGAATTTAGAGAATGACTAAAACTGGCAAATCTAATTTAGTGAAGATTGATTCAGATTTAGAATTCAATTAGATTGAAAATAATATTACGCAGAAGTCGAGTACGATCTATATTGCACTATGAATTCAATTCATGGTATGACAATGAGATTTCTGTGTATCTAACAGATTTTGCAGATCTGATGATAACGCTTTAGGAAGATTTTTAGGGGTTACATGGCAAGACAGAATTAGATATAATAACATAGGGGAAATTACCAAGTACCATATGTAGATGATATAATGATGAAAAGAAGATGAGATGACTTGAACATCTTTTGCACGACCCCTGCAATAATAATACGTGAAAGTGCCATATATATATATATATATATATATATATATATATATATATATATATATATATATATAGGGAACAAATCAATACATGAGGACGTTTTTCACAGATATACATTTCTGACTTACACAGTCTCTCAAATGAAAGGCCAGGCAGCTATCAATTGACGCCCCTGGCCTTTCACTTGAGAGACCGGGGTTCGATGCTGTTGTGAGTCAGAAACTTATTTCTGTGAAATACGTGCTCATGTGTTTATTAATTCCATCATCTTCACGCTGAAAAGGTAATCAAATGAAATGCTACCAACCGACTCGCTGGTGGGTCGGGAAGTTGGGTAAAATTCGCTAGTATACTAGGTGGCAGCCTGCCCAGGAAAAACCTTAGGTGCAGAAGTACTTAGGTTCCAACTTCTTTTATCATCTGAATATGTCAATTGGTAGGGTCCTGGCCTTTCATTTGAGAGACCGGAGTTCGATCCTGATGTGAGCCAGAAATTTATATATATATATATATATATATATATATATATATATATATATATATATATATATATAATATATATATATATATATATATATATATATATATATATAGACAATTACAGTGCTACAAATGTCACTTGATTAATGAGTTCTAATTCGTGGTTCGACCTCGAAATAATTATAGCTTTTTCACGAAAATATATATGTTAGCTGAAGGGTTTAAATTTTAGTTGATAATAATTTCATTCATACGTCTCGAACCACAAGGACGAGGGGAGATAGACAGAAACTCAGGACTGAAACAGTGACTTTACGGCATTAAGCCCCTTCTGAAACAGCCATCAAGTACCTCACTTGATGGCTGTGTGGTTTGGTCACTTTTAGTCCTTGAGTTCCTGAGCTTCAGTGGTTTGAGCCCACGAGACAACGAACTTATTATCAGCTACAAAAATTCCCTTCGATAACAAATAAACAGAAAATATATTATTTCTGTTGTAACAGAATATTTATGTATCTTAAGTGACATTTCTTTGGTAGAGCGAATTAGATATTATAGGACATTTGTAGCTTAATGCTTGTTATATGAATCACGGTGATGTAATAAATTTCATTCATACATATATGCATATATAATGTGGTAGTTGCAGCTGAGCACAACAACGAAAGCTGCAACGAGGGGAGATAAAGCAGAAATCTGCAGAGGCTACGAAAAATTGACTTTACGGTATCGTAAAGCCCTCTTCTGAAACAGAATTACTACGTCCACGGAGATTCGTCTGGAGGAAAGTTTAGATAATTTCGCTTTGTGAGCTGGGTTACTAGATCCTTTGATACTTGAGGTACTGAGCTTCAGCTGGGTAAATTACTTGATCCGAATAACCAGAATCACTGTTGACTGTGTAATCCAGCGGCTGATTCAAAATATTATTACATTGGGTGCACTGTCCAGTTCTTTCAGGATGAATTGCATAAACAGTATAAATAGTATAATTGTTGTTTGCTCTGTTGTAACAGAATATTTATGTATCTTAATCCTGTGACATTTCTTTTGGTCTACGTAGAATTAATTATAATCATAACACAAGTTCTACACCATCTAATACTTGACGGTTATGATTTATAATTTCGTTTTCAATTGGTGTATTATATTTCTGAATATCAGTGGCGTGAGCCGAAAACCTCGGTTCGTAACAATAATCTGCAAGCTTCATAAACAGTTTTAATAATAATAATAATAATAATAATAATAATAATAATAATAATAATAATAATAATAATAATAATAGTAAATAGGAAAGCGGTCACAATTATTGTAATAAGCGTAATTCATAACCGTAATAATATTTTGTGGAGTGGCAAGTTTTCCATAAAGAATCATTGACGGCTCAGTGCTACCATGACAATCAACGAATACCTAAGTAGGGCCTTATGATCCCTGACAGCTGAACCATTACGACTTTCCTGAAAGGGCCGCGTACACACACAGCGTGAATTTTTCACATATAAAATTTGATAGATTTGTAACCCAGTCACAAGAAACAACTCTGCCTCACGTTTTCGTTGAACTAGATTAAAAACCTTACATTTAAAACACCTCTCTCTTATTAACTGGGCACCGTAAACCGACCCTGAGGACAAAGCCTTTATAGATAATCTCAGGCTACAATCTTCCGATGACGTTTGGCTTCCTCATAACTCTGTCATCTTGAGTCACTTTGCACCAAATCTGCTTTCTGTCCAAGGGAAATTTGAAGAGGCTCTTGACAACTCAACTCTATTAGTTGGAGTGAAGAAGACCTAGATTATTATTATTATTATTATTATTATTATTATTATTATTATTATTATTATTATTATTATTATTATTATTATCCAGAAGATGAGCCCTATTCATATGAAACAACCCCGCAGAGGCCGCTGACTTGAAATTCAAGCTTCCAAAGGATATAGAGTTCATTCGAAAGAAGAACAAAAGGTAATCACAAATACAGAAAGAGGAGACCAGCTATTAGAAAAGCAGATAAATCAACAAATAAATAAACAGATAAATAAAAGTGTAAGTAAATTATTAAAATACAGGGAAAATTGTATTAGGAGACTGTTGCACAGTCCGTCGGTGTGAGGCATAAAGGCCCTCTCGAACTAAGGAAGTTCGGCAGATGAAGGGTTTCCCCATCTGATGGCAAAAAAATAAACTGAGCAGTTTTTCTTATATCTGGACATTGCATCGCTTTCATTTCAAAACCAGCATTTTTCTCCATATGAAGGCAAACAACGCAACACTGTGCTTGTCCCAAATGTGATAAAAATGAATATCAGAATTATTACAGATTAGTTTTCTTCTATCAGATACCTGGACTATACACTTGCGTATTGACGGGAATCAATTAAGTCCTATAAGAGTTATGCCTCTATAGATTCACCTGGTCATATCTAAGATAATCTTAACAACACATGTAAAACTAAAATTGTCAAAATTCATTTAGTTCTACTTGTGACAAGGTTAACTATATCCCGTTCTTCAGTACTTCGTAACTTCGATATTTGCTACTACGATCTTTTTCCCTTTGACAATTTTTTAAGCAACCGAAATCAGAGTTGTTGACGTTTTAAGTGAGTCCCGGGTCTGCCTGGCATATTTGGTGTTCCACAGGCCGAATTCTGAGACCTTTGTTTAATTCTGACAGATGTACAGTGGCTTGATTGTAGCATATGAAAGCAAGAAAGTTTATTGCTTAGATACTGCAATATTTTTTCCTGAAAATCATTCTCCCTTCATGCTAATGGAATGGTTACCAGCTATAATGGAGAACTGGAGACGAGAAACAAGTGGCGTAATCAGTGGGACGTGAGGCTGACCTACACCTCTGTTGGGATTCTGTCCCTTTGTTGGACTCCAGAGCGTCCTGCAAGGGACACCATTTAGAGAAACTTGCTTGAGGTAGTCGTTTTCTTTTCAACAACTATGGAACAGGATTCCTGACAATGTTTTCTCATTTTTATTTTAAATCCAAAGGTCAATGGGACGGGCAACGCAGTCCCCCTTGTAGAAAAAAAAACGATAATTATAAAAAAGGAAAAAAAAGTAAAAGAAAGGATAATGGCTGGGTTTTTGCCACAAAAGGCACTGCGTTGCCCGTCCCACTGACCTTTGGATTTAAAATAAAAATGAGAAAACATCGCCAGGAATCCTTTTCCACAGTTTTACACTGAACAGAGTGAGGAGTTCTGGTGCCACATAGGCAAAAGAGCATGTGGACGCCAGCACTTCGAAGCGAGTGGTGAGAACTGCCTCTACAGAGGCTTCTAATTAGGGTTCGTGGATGAGGGCCAGGCAGAAACATTCCGAAAATGGTCGAAATTACCACTGCCGTTGTTGAAAGAAAGAAAACGACTACCTCAAACAAGTTTCTCTAAATGGTGTCCCTTGCAGGACGCTCTGGAGTCCAACAAAGGGACAGAATCCCAACAGAGGTGTACTGTAGGTCAGCCTCTTGTCCCACTGATTACGCCACTTGTTTCTCATCTCCAGTTCTCCATTATAGCTGGCAACCATTGAAGCGTCATGCATGCATCTTTGCCTTAATTTATCTGATCATTTTTAGACATTAAATGCTGTTTACTTATGTCTGTATTCTAATGTTTGTTAACTCATCTTCATTTCTTATTACAATTACCACCTCTTACTTTTCCATACTTCTTTTGCACATACGTATGCACATTACTATTAACAACAACAATATGAAGATCAATTTTATTATTAGCAATGTGCTGAAGACGTGGTGTTTTCATTTCTATTACGTTCGAAATTAATATAAAAAATTTTTTACAATTTATTTTTCATAGTTTTTAGTACTGCAAGTGTCATGGAAACTCTGACTTCTCGTCTTAATGTTTTTTTTTTTGTGTATACGCATGATTTTACACAAATTTTGATGCGTATACAGACATACATTTATATTATACGTATTCATCATATTGGTTTAAATGCATGTAATTAGTTTATATATACAGTATATATTTATATATATATATATATATATATATATATATATATATATATATATATATATATATATATATATATATATACTGGTATATACATACGTGTAAGTGTGTGTGTGAGTGTGTGTGTGAGAGAGAGAGAGAGAGAGAGAGAGAAGACGTGTGTACGTTCGCGCAGGCTCACACTGAATACACGTGCACACAAAGAACTCGCAGCGGGATCACGTTTTACTGCCAGCTAATATTATATTCCGAGTGGACGGAGCGTGGCCAGAATTGCATACATTCAAATCTCTTTTATAGTCTCATGAACCACTCCTTCCCAGATCTGAATCTTAGGCGAAGTGCATATGCACACGAATTTTGAATTTATTCTCTGCTTTCGTACGTGAGGCAATATCGATGGGAAGAAAGATGTAAAGGATCTACGAAGTTGTTAATCTGAAGGTAGTTGGAATGGAAATACTGAGGAATGAAGAACAAGATCATTCAGCTATGAAGCTTTTTTGTTCAAGGGATGATGCTGCACTCCCATCTTGTCCCCCAACCTTCTCCCTACTTAATAGAGAAATGATAACCACACTAAGCCTGGAAGTATGCTTCTCGGCTAGCACTCTGCTGGGCCCGCGTTCGAATCTCCGGCCGCCCAATGAAGAATTAGAGGAATTTATTTCTGGTGATAGAAATTCATTTCTCGCTATGTGGTTCGGATTCCACAATAAGCTGTAGGTCCCGTTGCTAGGTAACCAATTGTTTCTTAGCCACGTAAAATAAGTCTAATCCTTCGGGCCAGCCCTAGGAGAGCTGTTAATCAGCTCAGTGGTCTGGATAAACTAAGGTATACTTTTTTTCCATTGTCTCGATTTCTAGAGATGTTCTTCCCCGTTGGTGAGGAAGGGTTACCTGGACTTCACGTTAATTATCAGGAGTCGGGAGCCATAACACCAACGCTGTTGTTTTGTAGTTAGTGCTTCAGTAATCTGTTGGAGTTTTTTACTTTCTGTTTTGATAAATAACCAATAATTGTTATTCTCTATCATTTTCCACCTTGGATCCTTTTCTGAAATTTCTTAGTAAAGATTATGATAATTACTTCTTGCAAAGCTGTCGAAGTGAAGTTTATAACAAAGTCTGAAATCTTTTCTCCGGCCGCCAGGTGTTATCTTTTAACAAAAATATGATAACTTATTTTTTGACAGGAATATATTCGTTTATTTGACAGGAATATCACTTTTCAACATGATTACAATCAGTTTTTGAAGAAAAGGATAATTATTCCTCATGATACAAAACCATCCTTGAAATACCTGGAATAATTAATGAACCTAAGCAACTTAACTTGATTGGATGTGGTGTTATGCCATTAAACTGATCAGAGTAAGAGAGTTCATAACAGCGCAGGAAGCCAGGGGAGAAAGTGAAGTAACCCGGGAAAAAGCATAATTACGAGAGCCTCAGGAACAGTAAGTAACAGAACAGACGAACAACAGAGACAGACCAAGAAGCAGTTTTAAGACCACAAATTTGCCGTTGTAGACATCGACATCAAACCTGCACATTTCGAGGAACACGAGCATTAAAACTTGCGTTAATTTTTATATGCGTCTGCTCCTCTTGTGGAACGGAAGCGAGTAAGCAGGATGCAGAAAGAGACAGAAATGAATTAGCAAAAGGCTCATTTATCAGTGTGGTTTCAGAATGGAGAATACGAGAACGTGAAGAGCGGTGTTTAGTGATGGAGTTTGGAGTGAGGGCTCCAGATAATTACGAAGGACACACGGATGTCGCCACATATCGCTTCACAGATAGTCAGATAGTCAATACTACTGGTTGTTGTGTCCACACTTATGTTATCTGATGTGATACCCAATCAAGAGAACCCTCGCACCCTGAAAAAGAAAAAAAAGTGACTCGGAGCTATTTGTATATTACAGGGGTCCATGTTTGATGCAGTAGGAGAGAAAAGTGGTTCCATGGCGGGAGGAAATGTCTCATAAATAAAGGATGGGCCTTTCGGGGGCCTATGGCAACGATACGTTTTTTTTTTTCTTCCTCGGGCACTGGGAAATACAAATAATATCAGTGTCACGTCTCAGCGTGATATAGAGATCAAAGATTGGGTTTTCTGCGTCACACCCGGTGCTGTTGTTGCAAAAGCTCAAGAGGTAAAATTAATAAGTTCTTCATTGGCGGGTGGGTAGAGCTCTCGGTTAGCACGCTGTTGGCCAAGCGTTCGATTCTCCGACCGGCCAATGAAGAATTAGAGGAATTTATTTCTGGTGATAGAAATTCATTTCTCGTCATAATGTGGTTCGGATTCCACAATAACCTGTAGGTCCCGTTGCTAGGTAACCAGTTGGTTCTTAGCCACGTAAAATAAATCTAATCCTTCGGGCCAGCCCTAGGAGAGCTGTTAATCAAATCAGCTCAGTGGTCTGGTTAAACTAAGATATACTTTTTTTTGAGGTTTAAAACGTGTGATAATGTATTAAAGAAGGGAAGAAATGTATATTATCTTGTTTTCTTAATACAGGTAAGCTGAGTGTTATGGCACAGAGTCAGACAAATGTAAAAGACAGATTGTGTAGGTCTGGGAGGGACAAAAGGTGACGGTATTTTGGGTGGCTGAGAAATGCAGAGAAAGGGAAAGGGTTACACTAATCTCCTGGAAGACTTGGCATCAGAGGTGTGATTGTAGAAAAAAAAGGATGTGATAAATAATTACTTAGGTCTAGGAATGGCGAAGAATGAGAGTGGAGTAGAAAGTTTCTGCGAGAGCCTGAATCTATGACTGGACAGAGTCATAGATTGTGCTAAATAGGTTCGGGAAAAAAAAAAAGAGATATGTTTTTGAAGGGTTAATATGAAACCGTTGTGTGAAAAGCATAATAGCAAAGAGAAACAGGATGTAAGTGGTACAAAAGGCTCTAGAATGAGCCTCTGAGATGTAACGTGAATGGTGCAAAGGGTATAGGGAGCAAGAGGTGGTCTAGTACGAGAAATCAAAAAATTATTATGATGGATGTGAAGAGAATGTTTGAATACGGAGAAGGGAGAGTTTATGGTTTGGTTAAAAAATGGTCTGAGAAAAGAGTGGTAAATGTCTGGAAGGTTGCTAATTATTTCTGAACAAGGAATGGTATAAATCAAAGAATGAACGGGAGACGTAGGGTGATGTTGGCAGATTATAAAGTTCTCCATGGATAGGGAAGAAAAACTGCAGAGGCTATGGAAAGCGTTTAAAAGCATTTGCGTGCAATACTAAGGCAATGGGTAATTGGAAATCAGGAGGATGAGGGGCGAGTATAAATAAGAAAATAAAAGAATGGAACTGTTGATTCATATGGGTATTTGAGAGTTAAGCTAACTGATGATGATAGGATGAGATCAGGCAAGGACTGAAAGTTCGAACAACGTTTTAAAGGTTTGTTTTGATCGTCTGGAGAGAGAGAGAGGGGGATGATAGGTTGATGACAAAGGTGGGTAATTCGGAAGTGTTGGGAGTATGAATGGGATGATCCAAAAAGCGCTGGACAGATGGAGCGAGAGAGTAATTGCAAGATAGTGGTGGATGGCCCGGGAGCACAGCTAACGAATTTTCTTTGCAGGCTTATGAACCCCCTGTTTTGGAAGTTTGTCTCACGGGTTTTTTTCCTGATTTAGGGAATTACGAGGATAAAAATGGCAGAGATTGGTGTTGTTTCTTCACAGCTTATCCTTACGAAGGAAAAATGTGTACTGTTTTTATGCGCTTGTGCATTTTCAGACACGCAACTTTACGTACCGTTTTGAACATTTATTCATGCACGATTCATTTCTCTGTGCACTTTATTTACAGTTAGTTATATATATATATATATATATATATATATATATATATATATATATATATATATATATATATATATATATATATATATATATATATATATATATTTCGAGGGCCCTCACCTCGCGTGTCTTATATTTTGGTAGTAATGAAAGCTCGACGCTCTCCTCCCATCTCCCCGGTGTAAACTCCAACACAAGAATTGCAGTTCGGTTTCATGCCCGCTTTACGAGCAACTTACTTTTAGGGGAGGCATCTCCCCATATTCAGGGATGCGCTACAATGTTCTCTCGTTCTCTCTGCCCGTGCAATAACGGCTGGGATGGAACCAAAAGAATTTTCTCCTCTTTTTTTTGGGAGCGAGTTGTTCACCATCTCTTGAATAATAAAACCAGGCAGATTGTACACATCAGGAGATTTGAATAACTAACGTCGGAAGATATTGACAGTGGTAATAATCATGGTAATACTAATGAACCTGTTACAGATATATATATGTGTGTGTGTGTGTGTTTGTGTGTATACGAACTTCCTACACAGGTATTTCATACTCGAATCAGCCATTAAAATAGGGTTGAGTCATTGACCGTAGTTTTACGTTTTTGTTTGGACCCGGCCGTTGTTGGTAGTACACGGCTTAATGCTGAATGTTGAGGCGAGTATATATATATATATATATATATATATATATATATATATATATATATATATATATATATATATATATATATATATATATATATATATATATATATATATACACATATACATACATGTGTATATATGTATATGTATGTATATATATACATACATATATATATACATATACATACATGTATGTATATGTATATATATGGTATACATACATACATACACACACACATATATATATACACATATACATATATATATCTATATCTATTCTCGCCTCCAACAATCAGCATTAAGCCGTGTACCCTAACAACGGCCGGGTCCAAAGAATACGTAAAACTACGGTCAATGACAGTCCTATTTTAATGGCCAATGTTATTTTAAAGCCAACGATTTTTTCAATGTAAAACTAATGACATGAAGCGAACCTTTCTAGGAAAGATGGTTATGACAGAGTTAGTTACTCATATGGTACGTCTCTTTTTTTTTTTAGGTGAATTTTACTTAAGCCTGGAACTTTTACTAAATAACAAAATATTTTATACAATACATATATATACATACATAATTCACACGCAAAAATACACACACACATATATATTGTATATATAATATATATATAATAGATATACTAAATCTATATGTGTGTGTGAATTTTTATTTGTATATATATATGTATATATATATATATATATATATATATATATATATATATATATATATATATATATATATATATATATGTATGTATTGTATAAAATATTTTACTTAATAAAAGTTCCAGGCTTAAGTAAAATTCGTCACTTCCAAAAAAAAAAGAGGCGTCCCATCTACTCTAACTATTCTATAACCATTAAATCTTTCCCAGAAAACTTTGCTTCATGTCATTAGCTTTACGTTTGAAAAGTCGTTAGCTGTAAAATAACGTTTTAGATTACAAAGAGATCAAGGTCCACGTGGAGGACCAAGTCGAAACACGCCAACGCAGTCGAAGTTTGTCAAAATTAATTTAGGTGTTCAGTCCTGTGGCCCCAGAGACCATTTCACCCAGCGGAGGTTCATGCCAAACTTCGTCATCCCAATGCTAATTCCGCTTAATGGAAGGACAATAAACCAAATGACATCATCACGGCACAACGCGGTTTTCCGTCCCACCACTTTCTTCTCTCGGTATTACAAAGAGATTTCGGAGCTTCCATTCCATACTGCGGATTTTGGACTCCCTTCCTCTTTGGCAGATTTCTCTCTGGTACTCATAAACGGCAGGCGTTTATAAAATTATTAAAGCGTTTAGGTCTCTGTGTGATAGTACTATTAATTGAAATACTGTAGTGGAATGATTCGACCTTAATCTTTACGTCGAATTCAAACAGCATCCTATATATCATTATACAAACGATGCAAACTTCAAGAGATCTTGGAGAATACGAAACTGCAGCACTTGCTAATTAGACTGGCCCAAAGGATAACAGCTCAACAGTGATCAAGTGTCGCAGGTGATAACATTTCGTTCCAAAGATCAATGTTCACCCAAGTGAATACCAGTATCCTACAGTAGATAGGAATCAGTCAGAAAGGACAATAGTCTCGCACAGTTCGTAACAATGTCGCACGTCATACTCTAAAAAGTAAATTTTGTTTGAAATGAACTTTTGGTGAAAACTCCATACACCAATTTGCAAAGAATTAAACTTGATGACATTGAACAAATCAGTAGAATAAGCATTACACTTTTGTAAGTCAAAACACCTTAGCTAAATAAATGATTTAGTTAACTACTTTCAATCTTCTGTCCTTAAACGGTGCAGTATTTGGCAGTCTTATTGGGCTTGCTTATAATAATATTAATGATAATAATTTCATCACCATTTACTCACTGAGTTCATAAAGGCGTCTTCTAAAGGTGGCTAAGAACCATTATACATTTTAAACTAGACGGGTTCATCGCTCAAGCTCAAACAGATTTGATTTGATCATACGTTGCATGTACGTCGAGAATTAATGATGTCAAATGAACTGGATTATTTAACCATGTGCTAAATGTTAAAAGTCATTTTGTTTGTTATTTGCGCAACATATATATTTAGCTTTCAAAAATGTATGTTTTACAGAGTAATGATCACAACAAACAGTTACTGAGCAATAGGCCGTATTTAGTTTATCAGCAAAGAGATTAAATGCCACGATATTATGTAATTTTACCTAAAATTCGAATTGAATTTCCAAATTAAATCTCTACAAACATGTTCACCAATATTATCTATCTATCTGTCTATCTCTCTGTCTCAATATGTATGTGCGAATGTACTGTATGTATGTGTGTATGTATATATATAAATATATATATATATATATACATATATATATATATATATATATATATATATATATATATATATATATATATATATATATATATATATATATATATATATATATATATATATATATATATATATATATAATATATATATATATATACACACATATATGATTGGGGGTGAATGATCAACATGCCAATTTGCAGCCCTCTAGCCTCAGTAGTTTTTAAGGCTTGAGGGCGGACAGAAAAAGTGCGGACGGACAGACAAATAGCTATCTATCTCAAAAGTTTTCTTTTACAGAAAACCAAAAATGAGGGAAACAGCAAACAACTTTCGCAGAGAAGACCGTGATAGTTTCATATTCATATTGTATGCCATATGACTAATCCAAAAATTAGAGAACACAAAGGTGGCCGCCCACCCTATGGTCGCGATTACTGTGTATTCATATAGTGTTAAGTGTGTATTCTGATTTCCTAAAACTGGGAGACATGGTCCATGGCGTCGCAGTCGAACTCAGGCGATCGTTTGAAGAACAGGAAGGCATCCAGCAGAAAAGTTAAGTATACCTTAACTTTTCTGCTGGATGCCTTTTACCAGACCACTGGTCTGGAGCTAGTTTTACCAGACCACTGAGCTGATTAACATCTCTCCTAGGGCTGGCCCGAAGGATCAGACTTATTTTACGTGGCTAAAAACCAATTGGTTACTTAGCAACGGGACCTACAGCTTATTGTGGAACCCGAACCACATTATAGCGAGAAATGAATTTCTATCACCAGAAATAAATTCCTCAAATTCTTCATTAGCCGGCCGGACGCATCCAGCAGACAACTTAGCATCACCTGATCTTGTGTCTAGACGAGTCATTGCGTGACTGGCACGACGCAGTGAATAATCAGCCTTGTACTTGGAGGTTAGAAGAGTGAGAATACAGGTAATGCAGAACGAAATATCTTTCATATTCAGTTGTTCGTGTTATTAGAATAACAAAGGAGAAAGACGGATGATGGATGTCATATGAAAATGAGTTTCCGCTTCATTGTTTCCAACTGGTCAACATCCGTCGCCCTCATTAAGTTTACAGTCTGTGTTCGACATTTTTGCTTTTACTTTATTTTCCTTTTGTCTTTCTCGTCCTTTGTTTTATCTGTTTTCTTTTCATGTTCTGGCTCTTGAATGGCAGAGTTAATATATGGTTTTGCTCCTTATTATTATTATTTTCTTTTTTTATAGGCTTTTATTTAGGGATTGTGGAAAGGTCAACGGAGCGATATATATATATATATATATATATATATATATATATATATATATATATATATATATATATATATATATATATATATATATATATATATATATATATATATATATATATATCCACAATTTTCATATATTTTATTTACTTTCGTAAGTTTAATAATTCCATAGATTTATTTAAATAAATAATATTTATATATATATCCACAGATATTATAAATAAATAAATATATATATATATATATATATATATATATATATATATATATATATATATATATATATATATATATATATATATATATATATATATATATATATATATATATATATATATATATATATATATATATTTCCGTGCTTGCAAACGTCATGTCAGCTTTCATATTGAGAAAATTTTCAGCTGCTCTGATAGCCTTCTTATTAAAGCAATTTAAAAAGAAATCAATATGCTGCCCGAAAGACGTGTGGGCGCGAGGCCCTAAGCTCATGATACCCCATCAACTTTATTCCGTTCGAAGATCAACGAAAACCAACGCACGAAATAAATAAAAAAATGTCATTGCTTTAAATAGCACGTTATTGTAAAAAAAAAAAAAAGGTTTCTGAACCCTTTGATGCACCAAAAGGATCAATAGTGTTATGTACATATTCTGTGTATATATCAAGGTCATAAAAACCTTTGATGTGTACCACAGTCTGTGCGAAGGTCAACGGACAAACAATCTAAATTATGTTCTTTCCTCAGTCGGGATTAGGGTCTTTTGTTTTTCCTTTTCTCTTTTGTTTTCGTTTTTCCAGCCATAGGGAAGATCAGGGCAAAGGGTTGCCCGCACTATCCGCCTCTACATGAAATAAAAGCATTTGGTTCGAGAGACTTCATTCCATATCTGAAGAAAGGTTGGAAAATTAAAAGATTGTGAGTAATTTCATTCATGAACAGCCCAAGGGGACTGTTTCACCAGTACCCTTATCTAACCGTTGATGGAGACGAGAGGGAGAAAAACAACTGTGGGTTTTCATGTAGATGGGTGTGACGGCAATTCAGCCGCTGGAAATACGGGATGTCAAGCATTCAGTGGGAAGACAGACAGAAAATTCGAAATAGATTTTGAAAAAGGTCAAAATCAGTCGGGAGAACCTCTTGGTTAGATATTACCACCGAGGCTGGATACTACAAACGTCTGGGTTAAAGGGAAATTAAAAAAAAAAAAAATCGAAATAGGAAAGATTATCGGTTTTTGCACGAGTTACTCCATCTTAGCACGTAGTAAAACGAAACCTTTGAAAATGGATTGCGGAACACTGGCGGGGTTGTTAAATGACACTTGAAGATTCAGAAATTTTCAGAGCAATCTGAAGAATGAACTTGAATGGTGATGTGTGGTTTCTGAAGTCTGGTACTGATTGGTGGCGTCATTTCTTAAAACAACAAACTTTAAGTTACCTCGCATTATCTGAAGCTTTCTGCGTCGATTCTTAAGGCATCGCGAGAACATGGCAGCGAATGAACTAGGCATACAATCATAAGGATGTGATTGTTCGAAGTCTCTGTACAAAATTTGATTGGAGTCGGGCCTTAAGGCGTTTCTTCAAAAACAAAAACGAGAAGCGCATCTCGATCTTCTTCTTAGGTAAATTACTCCGGAGGTTAGATAAGCTTTTGGCCACGTGGGAGTCGGCATCCCTATACTATTTGAAATAATTATGAACATCAGTTCTAAGTTATTGATGGAAGAGAGATAAAAGGGCGAGTTTGGCCTTGAACTCTTTGTGCCTCTGGGCAAAAATAAGTACACTTTGATCCATAGGAATGGCCAGTAGCTCTGCCAAATTTGCTGTACGTAGGTTGCTGATTTTTATCTACATATATCATCAGAGATGAAAGAGAGTAATAAAAGTCGAGGTGAAATATGTAAAAGGAGAGAAAATCAACAATTGGATAGATAGGTAGATAAACAGATAGACAGACAGATAGGCAGATGATATATGTAATATATATATATATATATATATACATATATATATGTATATATATATGTATATATATATATATATATATATGTGTGTATATATATATATATATATATATATATGTATACATATATATATATATATATATATATATATATATATATGTATATATATATATATATATATATATATATATATATATATATATATATATATATATATATATATATATATATATATATATATATATATATATATATATATATATATATATAGAGAGAGAGAGAGAGAGAGAGAGAGAGAGAGAGAGAGAGAGAGAGAGAGAGAGAGAGAGAGAGCATCACATGAAAATGAACACAACTTGTTACAGTGACTTTAGCAACAGCATTCCAAATACAGAACTGAGCAAAGCAGAGAGGACAAAACATTTCTGAATAAAAAAAAATTAAAAATTGCGGAGGATAATAAAAAAAAAAAAAAAAAAAAGGAAACAGAAGGCAATTGTGAAATGTCCGAGATGATTTTTTCTAGATATCTTGACTAGATATTGGCAAGCATTTGTCAAGGTTGATAATATAGAACTAATCCTTGGTGCATCGAAAAAAAAAAATTGGGTGTATTTTGTCTTCTGTTTTCTACTTAGTGAGGGTAGGTGACCGTTGGAGGAGGGTAGAAGGGTGGGGGTGGGGGTGGGGTGGTGGGGGAAGGCAGTATGAGGGACGGAGAGGGGAGGGGGTCTGATTTCTTGGGTGTAATGAATTCTGAACGACTTGGTCTTATTATGAAAGCATCATTCAATCGCTGGAGGGATCTCGGCAAAAAAATGCAAATGCTTCGGTTTCCCCAGATTGAATATTTTCGTGTAATGTCTTTGGTTCCCGTCTCCAGGATTTTGTCTTTATTTGTGTTCTGCTCTTCGCCCAACTTTTATTCATAGATGTTTGTGCATTTTAAGGACGGATTGTTCCGAAGAAACTTGCTGGTCAAGTTTAATTGAGTCCTTTTGTCATTGTATTATAAAAGAGAAAGAGGAAGATGATGACTGGACATTTGGAATTTTATTATCGTAATAACTGAAACCTTCAAAACGGACTTCGGAATTCTTCAAAAACTGTTATATTGGTGGTTATGCGAATGAGTCTAGGATTTCATCCCAAACACTTAAAAATCATATTTATTCTAAATTTACGTGAAGGCCTGATTTGCGCCAGAACTGGAATAAAAGGAAACTGAATGGGGTTACAGCCCGGGCAATTTAATGCATTATTTAGCCAAGGCCTAAAAGTAAAAAAAATGATAAGACCATAGGAAAATAATGACTTCAAACCCCAAGGGCAATGAGAAATCATCCACTTAAAAACTGGAAGCCTATACATATCAGAGAAAATTAAGTTTCTATCTAAGAATTTCAGAGCAAGAGTCTATATAAAAGCAACTGGAAAAGGGAAAAATGGACCACACTTTCCTCGAAAGGAAGACAAATGAACAACTATTCTATTAGGAAAGTGTTTTAGGCAACTATTTGCTCAAGACTGCGCATTCAAGGGTTGTTTCAATATCTGGTAGATCAAACTGTTAATTTCTAATACTTATAATATGTAATGGAACAGAAATACCGTCATTTCTTAAAATGAGAAAGAACAGTGCCAATTTAGAGAGAGAGAGAGAGAGAGAGAGAGAGAGAGAGAGAGAGAAAGAGAGAGAGAGAGGAGAGAGAGAGAGAGAGACTTAATTACGGGCAGGAAGAGTTTAGTTCTTGATTTAACATCGGAGATCTGGCCATTGAGGGAGAAATTAAGTGCAAATTTTGCCTATGAAATGGAAAAGATTTTATGTCCAACTGCCGATTTAAGAAATCAGTACATAATTTTACGGTGAACGGGGGAAGTCTGGGTTGATCTTTATGGACGAGGAAACACATTTTGCGTGTTAGTTGATTCCGATTTACGGAATTTTTGAAAAAACTTTTTCCTTCCCATCACGCGCGGTGATTAGTGTTTTTAAATAAAAATGGGAGAGATGTGAAGTTATGAAGATTCTGTCGATACTTCAATGGCGAGACGGGAGGAACTTAGCATATTTTGCGGTAAAGTAGGAAAGATTCTTTCCAAGTTTTCATGGGGACGCAGTAAGGATTCTAAGTAAGTTTTTGTGGTAAAGTGGGAAAGGTTATGTCCATATTTCCCTGAGGTTGGGAAGATAATACTCATAATTTAAAAAGATCTTATCCATATTGCGATTTGAAAGTGGGAAATATTATACCCATATTTTTTGGTAAAATTGTAATTATTCTATCCATATTTTTAATCAAAAGTGGAAAGATTCTGGCCATATTTTCTGACAAAGATGAAATTTTTTTGCATAGTTTTGTTGTGAAAAAGGAAGGATTCTGCCGAGATTTTTATAGTGAATCAGATAAAATTCTTTCCCACATTTCTGTGGTAGAGTGGGAGAGATTCTATACATAACTCGATGATGAAGCAGGAAAGATTCTGTCCCAGTTTTTATGGTGAACAAGGAAAGATTCCTTCCATTTTTTTTGGTGAAGTGGAAAAAATTCTGTTAATATTTTAATGGTGAAATGGGGAAGATTCTGTCCATATTTTCATTGAGGTGGGAAAAATTCTGCCTTTAGTTTCATGGAAAACTGGACAGACTCTGTTCATATTTTTAATGATGATACCGGAGAGGTTTTATGTATATTTTCACTGCGAGTTGGGAATGATTCTGTCTACGCATAACAGTGAAAAGGGAATGCTTAAACAGATTTCTAAATGAGGCGGGAGGGATTCTGTTTAAGTCTGTATTGTCATGTGGGAATATACCATCCATATTTTAATTGGGAATAGTTGGAGACTCATTGCATACTTTTATGGTAAAGTGGAACAGATTCTAGCCATTGTTTTTGCTGTGAAGTGGGGAATATTCTGTTCAAATTTTCAGTCTTAAGTGTACAATATTCTCTCCATATTTTTACTGTAAAGTGGGCAATATTCTTCCCTTATTTTTAAGTGTGGACAAATAGGTCCTCTCCTTGTGTTTCTGGTTGAATTAAAGACGGTCTTTGTTTATTTCTACGGCGAAGAAGGAGAATTTCTATCCAAATTTCAAAGGTAAAGCTATAAAGCTAAATGGGAGAAATTATGGTCATATTTTTATGGAGAAGTGAAAGATATTCTATCCATATCTCCTGGTGAGGTGAAAGATATTATTGATATCATCTGAAGGAGCTGGCGAGATTCTGGGCCCTTGGAAAGATTACGGTCATATTTTTTGAAGCGAAGTCTGAAAGATTCCGTCCATATAAAGAGAACATTTTCACATACGTACAGTATCGAGATATCATGTCTTCTGTCCAGTGTGGTAAAGTGAGATGAAAGAGATTCTGTTCACATTTTGTATTGAAATGAAAGAGATTCCGTCATATTTTTATGGTGGAGTGGAAAGGTCGGTCCATACAGTACTATAATTGAAGTGGAAGAGATTTTTACACATCTTTATGGTGAAGTTTGAGAAATACTGTATATATTTCCAGGCGAGGTGAATTAATATATGAAATTCAGCTCATATGAAGCGATGACAAATATCGTAAACTCAGACAAGAGCATACTAATGTATAAAAACTACGCAGATTATTCACACACAACCGTACATTTAAAAACATAAGTAAATGAAAAATAAATGGTTTAAATGTTGACAAAATACAAATTCCTTTTAAAATGCCTATAAAGGAATCAAGCAAAGCCTCTTCATCCAAAATCTCAGCAAGAGACTTCATCTGAAGGCCATTCTCTCTTATACTTACGAATCCGGAGCAGCGCACCAGAACGTGTTCAACTGACAGTAACCGGACACAATGAGCACACAACGGCGCACTTTGCCATTTATCATTATGCATTAAAGCACATCCATCGCCATTCTCTTATTTTGAACCTTTCGTAAACAGCTTCATGTGATCTTTACGAGCAACATGTTCAAGGCATCTAGAGCTGACCTCTCCTGATTAGTGTTTCTCTTTTAGAAGAATTTTGGGGACAGTGGACTTTCAGGTGTAATTCAGAGTGGGAAACGAGGATGGCTAATTTCCAGGATTTTCTGCCTCTTAAGAGAGATGTCAGTGAGAGACTGGCATGGCTGTCCCAAGCGAGCTCAGCCACGGTAAAAGAAGAGAATGTTAATGAACCTCTTTCGCAAGCAATGAGAAACCTTCTTTAAAATGCAGGGTATATGATTCGGCCAAAAACGGAAGAAGATAGGCTTCACCAAACTTCAAAGGAATATGATATCTAATTTCACGACCTGTACTCGTGACAGCACTGCTATCTCCATCTTCTAGATATAATGCTTTTTTGTCAACATGTGTGATATCAAAGTATTTTTTCTCAAGAAATGATTCCAAACAATTAATTACTTTCCTCTCCGTGAGACGTGAAACGGCATTTTTGTAAAAAAAAATTTTTATAAGCGTAAAGAAAAAGTTAAGTATACCTTAGTTTAACCAGACCACTGAGCTGATTAACAGCTCTCCTAGTGCTGGCCCGAAGGATTAAGACTTATTTTACATGGTTAAAAACCAATTGTTTACCTAGCAACGGAACCTACAGCTTA
>NC_089744.1:20800000-20825000 GCF_040412425.1 Macrobrachium rosenbergii
GAAAATTAATTCATTGTTGACTGCGGTCTTATGTGAAACTATGAAACATAATCTAGGAGATAAATTTTGATTGTACGCTGCATTTATGGACATAGTTAGTAGGCATTTCCTGCATAGAAATACCCTGTAATAAATACAATATACTGACATTTCTCAATACGTATCGCTTCCATTTTGATTACTCATTTTTCTTTACCACTGAGTCATGAGATGTGAAGGTAAAAGGTGAATATTCAAACAAAACGGTATTTCCTTGGGTGTAATTCAGATCACGTTTTACGACTGTGTTTTATTTAAGCGTTTCTCGCTTGCGTCAGATAATCTGCAAGATCAACGTATTAGGTCTATTGCATGATATTGTTTGGAAACGGGTTCTAAATCCACAGTTATCAGAAAGCCACGTTTAAAATCCCTTTTCTGGCACTTGCTGAAAACTGGTTCTAAATACGCAATAATCGGAAAGTAAACTAACTAGCTGCGAGTCTCATGAACCAAGCTGCATCAACAAAGCGATGCTGTAACTTCTGTAGAGGGTAACTGGAAACCAAGACACTCTTCCACATGGGCAAATTTTCTTTCAGCCCGTTTTTCTCTGTTTATAACACTTTTCTTTTATTTGGGACTTGTCTTCAGTTATTCATAAATAATAATTTATGTCGAAGTGATTCATTCATCTTCTGATTTGAATTCTAGATTTAGAAACAAACTATTTAAGGTGAGCATTAAAAACAATTTACAGTGAATGAGAAAATAGGGGCTGTTAATTTCCTCAAAACCAATCATGGGCAGGCACACATATAACTCTATACGTATACTTCAACAATATATAATGATAGCAACAAAATTATAATCTATTGTCGTTTACAAATGTAATTATTAATAAGCATTTTCTAGTAAAGTAATTATAACTGTTCTTTCCATTCGACATTTCTCTTACGTGAATAAATTAAGGAGAATACATACAGATGATTATTAGATTAGTTCGATATGAATAAATCTCCTCGTTTTGTGATCACTGATGCGTTATGCAGTGCGATGGAAGAAGCAGCGTAATGTCGTGTTTTCTGTTTTTAAAGATCATAATCTGTTGTAATTACATTTAAATACTACACGCACAAATAGAAGCGCTATCCACGGGAAGATTATTCATGGTTTTGAAAGGAAAGCCTCTCTCTCTCTCTCTCTCTCTCAAGGAAGATGTGCACGACAATAAAACTGTAAATGTGAAATAATCCCCCTTCTGTCTCTATTCAGCCAGGAAGTTACGTGAAATAATATCTCTTATTCTGTCTGTCTGTCTGTCTCTCCCTCTTTCTCTTAAGCATGACGTGCAAAAAAAGAAAGTTAATACGAAATATAATCTCTCTCTTTCTCCACGAAGGCATATCTCTTTCACTCTCTTAAGTAACAGGTATCGCTTTCTCTCCCCCTAAGGCAAGAAATATAATACACAGTATATGAAATAATTCCCACCTCTCTCTCTCTCTCTCTCTCTAGCGGTAATTGTAATGTTAAATAGAGTCTCTCTTTCTCTTCCTGTTTTCTTTAAGCCAGTCATACAAGACAATGAGAAAGTATGTAACCGATTTTTTATTCCTTCCCGTCTCACACTTTCTGAAGGAAGGCGTCTCTCTCTCTCTCTCTCTCTCTCTCTCTCTCTCTCTCTCTCTCTCTCTCTCTCTCTCTCTCTCTCTCTCGCCTTCACTTAAGGATGACGTACAGGAAAATAAAAAAGTAATGTGAAAATAATGTCTAGCTCTCGCTCTCTTTCCTGAAAAAGTCGCATCTCTGTTTACCTGTCTATACAGCTTTATAGACCAAAACGCCTTCCTGTCTCTCTCAAATCCCTGTGGAAAAGAGGTTTCTGTGTTTAATAAAAGTAAAGGGAAATCTCTCTCCACTTCTGTCCTTAATCAGACATCCTTACCCTATGATAGTAGCGCTTTTCAGATCTCCTCAGTGTCCCATTTGTGAGCCATTTCGAATGTCCCTGATGTCCCAAGGGTGATTAAAACACGGCCAAGAACGAAAAAGGATATTCATAAGCTGATGGACCCTCCAAAGACTCCTCTACAAGAAGAAGGTTTTTAATAGTCCCCGTTTTATTATGTCTCAAGGATATATTAAGATTCCGTTTTTGGTCAGGCAATAGTCTACTTATCTGGAACAAATCCTTTCAATGTTTCGTCAGATGTTTTGAATAAAATATTCTATGCTATACAAAATGTTTTTTGAAGAAAACACATACTTACTTCTGCTTAAAGATAAGTAGATGCGTCTGTTCTGTACCAGAGACAAAGATCTTCAAAAAGAACAAGTTTTTCCTTAATCATCACTAAAACATAAGCTGAAGAAAATCTGGTATTCCAGATCAGATAAGACATGGAAACACTGAATGAAATACAAAACCTATTTACTTATGACAGCAAGATAAGTTGAGGATATTTTGCTTCTGATTAGACGTTCATCATTCTTCTAAAGAGATGATAACATAGACTCAAAAGCCTCAAAAGCCAAGTTCTGACAAGAAATCCTCTGTAAATATCTTTCTTTTCGAACTAAATGAGTTTCGTTTTCAAGATAAAAAGCGAACCTTATTTCTGTTTCCCTTTTCATTTACATTTTCATTTCAATCTTTTTGGTTGCCTCCTCCTAAGTGTCACATGGCAGCAGAAAGATCACTGCATACAACATTTACTCTGTGATCAACAAATCCCGAATTGCTTGGCTTGATGTCATTTTCTTCCCATGTTCAACTAAGCTTTGGAATCCCACTCTGCTACCCTTTTTCACCCACTCCAATAAATTTCCATTTTATAAGAAATGGGTAAGTCGCCTTGAGGAGGTTAGATCTGATTCTTTTCCTTCTTCCTGACGCTAAGTTGCCGAAATCGTACGGCATTACATAAATATACATTGTAAAAGAAAAATATCTGTTTAAGACAAATAGGATTTCCTCAGACTACGGTTTGGGAAAGTCCTCACTCTAGAAGAAATAATTATTGATCATATAAAGACAAGTTGAGTAGTATTTTGTGAAGCACTGTCATGGTAACTTTATAGCGCATAATTAATTAGTCCTTTTCGATAATTTTTCCTTGGCTTAATTTAACTGGAGACGCTTTACACCTGGAAAAATTCTTGGATTGTTAAAACAGAGGAATGTCATTGTAGGACCGGCTGTTTTAAAAATCTCCACTTTAACATCTGTGTATACATACACACACACATATATACATATATATACATATATATATATATATATATATATATATATATACATACATATACATACATACATACATATGTATATGTGTGTGTTAATATATATATATATATATATATATATATATATATATATATATATGTATATATATATATATATATATATATATATATATATATATATATATATATATATATATATATATATATATATATATATATATATATATATATATATATATTCTTACAGATTGGGTCTCGTTGGAGGAACGCACTACTAAAAGGGGCCAACAGAGGACACCAAAATGTAACAAAAAATGAAGGGATGGGTGTTGACTTACCTTATTTTCAACAACTGGGTTACAGAATGGAAGGTCGCCATGGGAAATGAGTCACTGGTTATGTTACAATGAATTTATTTACACATGAAGCAATCAAAAAATGAATCTGGAACTGATGATCCAGCAGGCAATCAACACTAAAAAATGGAAATGACGAGGACGTGAGTACCATGTCTCTAATTAGAAAGCGTAATAAGGCTTGAGTTAATCACTGTTAAATGGCTCTTGTGAACAAGGGGGGACTGCTATCCAGACTTTCTTGGTTATCAAAATGGCAGTACTCCCAAGATGATTTGATTCACAAGACGGGGTTGATTGAGCGGAAGAGTAGCAAGACTCCTTACTCCTGTTGGTGTTTTGAACTCTGAACATGTGGGGGCTTGGCCGTCTGGACTCATTAGCCACCACCAGTAGAAGGAAGAAATGGAAGGCGCGACTGCACGCGGGGCTATAGCTAGGTACGGAGTGTCGTTTTCGAGTCGAAAGCACTCCTTTGTTGTGCTGGCTTCCAACCTCCTGGCATCAGTCACCTGCAAAAAGTCAAACAGCCAGCAAAAGGGGGTATGGAAAATAGGTCTTATGGTTAGAGACTTAAGGGTTAAGCTCCTAGTCTACCTACAGCCTGCTTTCGTCCCTTGATGCTAACGGACTAACTGCAACTATAAATCACGTGATGGGGGCAGAGGGGGAAAGCTGAGGTGTGTCGTGCTACCCCAGGTCAGGTGACGTGAGGTGGTTTCTCAGGCCTACGTGAGTTCAAATTCTGGGCAAACATCCTCCTTCCCGCCACTAAAGCTAGCCTTGGAGTTAGTTGAGAAGCGCTTTTGTTCGGAAATTTCGATTCCTTATCTGGCGGACTAAGAGGGATGAATGAAAATACGTGAAAATATATATATTTATATAGATATGTGTGTATCTGTACACACACACATATATATACAGTATATATATATATATATATATATATATATATATATATATATATATATATATATAATATGTATATATATATATATATATATATATATATATATATATATATATATATATACATATATATATATGTATATACTCATACACATATATACATATATGATAAATGCATATAAAAAAAAGTACATAGTTTTTTTGGCCAAAAGTTCTCTTTATCAGTTATATTCTTATTTATGAAGAATGCGATTTTTAGAGATTTTTTAAAGTTGCAGAATTTAAGAGATATTAAAAGTTAAGTCTATTTGATAACTAATGAATATCGTTTGCAGAATTTTACATATATATATATATATATATATATATATATATATTTATATAAATATATATTTATAAGTATTTAAAAGAAAAATTATACTCATATTTTCTACATATTTGAAATTTCATTGAGGAATATGACGTTAAACGTCATACCTCTTGAAAGTAATCTACCAAATCCTTGGAAAGTGTTTGTTTTCACAAGAGGTTTAAAATCTGGTTGCTTCTCCTAGTTCCTTCACAGAAATCGGGTACATCTCCAAGCGTCTGCGGCAAGTGCTATTTCCTAACAGGGTTTCAGCGGAGTGAACCAGTGGAAGGATGTATGTGAAAGAGGTTCTCCAACTGCGTCTTCTGGCTTTTGCCTCAGGACGGCTGCAGAGTCTTACGTCCCTTTGAAGTCGATTACAGAGGAATTACTTTTGTCGATCCTCAGGATTTTGTGACAAGGGAGATCCTCTGGATCCTGGCTGCTATCAGTGGATATTTTTTTTTTTTTGCTGATCCCTATCAAGCTTTTGGCCTCGAAATATGGAAATATTCCGAGTCCACTTTTGAATGTTTGAAGTTCCTCATTAGTGGGTCGATATCGTACTTCGCTAGCATAGGCCCACGTTCGATTCTCCGACCGGCCAATGAAGAATTGGAGGAATTTATTTCTGGTGATAGAAATTCATTTCTCGCTATAATGTGGTTCGGATTCCACATTATACTAGGTAACCCAACTGGTTCTTAGCCACGTAAAATAAGTCTAATCCTTCGGGCCAGCCTAGGAGAGCTGCTAATCAGCTCAGTGGTCTGGTTAAACTAAGGTATACTTTGAATGTTTGGATGTTGAGAGCTGGCTGATAAGTCTCTGGTGATTTTGTCATAACTATCTGGTTATGACATTGGCTGGTTTCGTGATCTGACTGTTTTGAAGTAAGGTTAAGATCTGGGAGGATTATTTGGTGCTTGTGATTAGAGAGGTGACATTTTCTTTTGCTCTTATGATTTGTTTGTGATGAATTGTGTTATTTATGCTTGATGGTATTAAATCTTCTTTCAAGTGGAGTAGTAATTAATACTTCTTTTAGAATTAAAAAGAGATATATTTTTGGCTTCTAATTTCTTGTATGTGGGGTTATCACTGTATATTATAAAGAATCTATGACTGAAAAGAACCTGAAATGATGTAACGGATGAATAAAATCACTTATATATATATATGTATGTATTATGTATGTGTATGTTTATATATATATATATATATATACATATATGTATATATATGTAGTATATATATATATATATATATACATATATATATATATATATATATATATATATATATATATATATATATATATATATATATATATATATATATATATATATATTTGTGTGTGTATAGTTTCCATCCAGGGGATAAGTACATGATGCAAAATATAAACAGACTATGTGGCCACGAGGAAAGGGAAACAGCAGCGTACAAGATCTTTTACCTTTACCCTGCGGCACGGTTAAGCAAACTACATGTAACGGAACAGAAGACTATAACGAAGACTTGGTTTTACATGTAACAACTAAGAGTGAAAAGGCACATAACAATTTTAATGCATCCAAAGGTCATTACATTTGAAATGCTTTTCAGGTGAGAAACAGCTATCTAGGGTCAAGTCTGGTATTCTGATGAAACAAGGCGAGGCAAAGGACATTAACCAGGATTACTGAGATTCTTTGGTTTCTCTCTATAATCTCCTTGGAACATTTAGTATAAAATAGGGTCAAGAGAGTATATACCTTGGCTTAAATTAACAGTATCTAACATTGCTAGTTTTATTAAAGCAGATTCTACGAGATTTCTAGAAATATTATTGTTACATATTATACTACTATGAGACCTATCAGTTTTATGTGATTTCTTAGTTAGTTGCACTAAAACAGCATTATTCTTCTGCCAGTTCTACCTCGGTGTTTATGCTGATTTATTCTGACATTTAATTCCTTATTTGTCTGGCCCAAGGCAAAACGAATCTCGGTAATCCTCGCTGATATCCTTTGCCTTACCTTGTTTTATATAGTGCCGGAGCTAATCCTACTGTAGACGGTTTATCCTCGGAGCTAATCCTACTGTAGACGGCTTTTCCTCAACTTAAAAGCTGTTGCACATGTAATGAATTTTATATGCATCACTCCAGTCTAAACCTTCTATTCCATCTCCGGCCACTTTTTCCATTACGAAATCTATGAGAAGGGCAAAAGCAAAGGTGAAATAATATTTCCTTGTAGCACTCTACTACTGACTGCAAATCACTTGACAAGATGTCATCAACATTAACTTGGCATCTATTTTGTCCACTGATAATTTTACTCAGGTTAACATACTTCACATGAAGGCCATAATTAAGCAAGATCTTTCATAAAACTGGTCTTCAGGCGCCGACAAATACCTTCTCGTAATCGAGACGAATCACCAAAAAGAGATTTTTAACTTCCCTACACTGCTGCGCAATATGTTTTAAAGCAAATATTTGATCGGTGCAACTACTGCCTGCTCTAAATCCAGCTTTTTTTATCTCCAATCTTTTTATTGATTTCTCCGGTATATTGAGAATAAAACTGCATATTTTTATTACAAATCCCCACACTCATTCAGGTCATCTTTCCTGCTATGACTAACCATTCCAAAGTATCAGGCGTGGTTTATCGTTCGGTATTCTGCAAAACATTCTCGTTTGCATGCAAGGTGTCTTTTCAGTTTCAGCTAAAATCATCTCTGCAGTGACTCCATCATAAATTGGTGTTTTCTATCCCCTAAGTTTCGTTACTGTTGATTAAACTTCCAAAGCTGCGAATACATATAGAAGCACACTAAGGTCGTCCCCATATTCTTTTGTAAATGACCCTAAAAAGTGTTACGCCTCGCGTTGTCTTTCTTCTCCTGATGTTATTATTTACCCGTTCCTCCATTAGACAAGTATATTCTCTTTTTCCTTTCATCATCGTGTTTTCATTACCGATTATATGGGCTGCATTAAAACCAATATTCCCACCCCGCCACTGAACAAATGGCTTTGTTACATCATCAACCTGTTTGTCCACGTATTCTCGTTTACCTAGTTATACTCGTGTTCCCTAAGACTTGGTTTGGAAAGGCCCTGATAAGCATCTGATCCTGTTGAGACAACCAAGTTGTGAGCAATCCACGAGTAGTGTTGCTCGATGAGGATATACATTTATTCATTATAATTCACAGGGACCATTAATGAATCTAAGCGAACGATTCAAGCATACTTTAATGGGAAACTTATATCTAACCATAATACAACTCTTACCAATATACACATTTCTTTGCACGTGGATACTCGATTTCAGGAATAATGTCTGATAGGACGATTAGAATGTAGGTGAATTTCGTATAATAAAAAAAGTCATTCACTGTTAAAACTTTTAATGCAAATATATTCATAATGAATTCATTGAAATAGCCACACGATGGCGATACTCGTCGAATATGAAATTATAATTGCAGTTTTCTATGTCAAGCTAAAACATTTAACACTATAGAATAATAATAGGTATTTCACATTTAACAATCTATTTCTTTTTATCGTGTATTTCTCTCTCTCTATCTCTCTCTCTCCCTTTTCATTTTACATCGACATGTTTGTGTATCTGTTATACAGGTATTATCTTCTTACGAAAAAAGCGAGCCTGTGTACGTATCTCAGTCTCATAAGTATAAGTATACTTTTTCGAAAGTATTGTGTACAAGTTTGGACACATTTAGACGGATTCTCGCGACAAAGTTTGCTTCCTGTGTGTACAAAGTCGCTTTAAATGTATTATGATGTTTGTGTCACAAACTCCCTCTGGCTTTTGTCAATTTAAAGTTCGTATGTGTGCGCAATATAGGCCGGGATAGACCTCGCGATATACTCAGTGTCCTTTCTTCCTATGTGCGTGCGTTGATGCAACCTTTCCTCAGTAACCCTCTATCTGTTCTTTTTCAGATCATGTCCGAACGTTCATCCCCGTATAGCTTTATTCATGTGCTTGTGAAAGGGTAAACACGATGAGCACATTTTGACGTCGTCAAGGCATGAACAGAGGAGCTTAAAAAGTATATTCTGACCACGACGCTGAATAATAAAACCCCCCCTAAACGCTCACCTGGTGAGGCAGGGACTGATTTAAAGGGAATAGCCGCTCGTATATGGGGCCGCTGCTTTTGCTCGCTCCATCACACGATCTACACTGGCTACCCAGTCTCTCTCTCTCTCTCTCTCTCTCTCTCTCTCTCTCTCTCTCTCTCTCTCTCTCTCTCTCTCTCTTTACATATCTAGCTGTTTTCACATTATACTTGTACAGACCTCTTTGTAACTATCCAGGTATGTATGTAACAATTTTTATGTCACGTAACCTCTCTCTCTCTCTCTCTCTCTTTCTCTCTCTCACTATTTACATATCTAGCTGTTTTCACATTATACTTGTACAGACCTCTTTGTAACTATCCAGGTATGTATGTAACAGTTTTTATGTCAAGCAATCTCTCTCTCTCTCTCTCTCTCTCTCTCTCTCTCTCTCTCTCTATCATTTTTCAGCTTTTGATTTATTCATCTATTCATCATTCTTTCAGTGGATCTCTTTGTTTTGTGCAAGATCATGTACTGTATTCATAAACCAGAATATTTTCCGTTCTCTCACTTGCTCTCTTCCCAACCGTTCGCTCTCCCCGCCACACCCCCTCCCCCCCACAAGCCCTTCTCGCTGTCACACTCTCTCTCCATCTTGATGCTTTTCCTCTCTTTCTGGATGTGCGAGTATATTTGCATTTGTAATATATCTTTTCTCAGTCTACAAATACACGCAAGAATAAATGCCCTTCTCTTTCAGCAAGTGTGGGTAAATTTGCTTACGACCAGTGTGTTGCATGCATAAGCATCTGCTCCGTTTTGTGAGTGTGTGTGTGAGCCTTCCGACCTTGCAGTAATTTAATTTGGCGATAACTATCGGTAGGCGAGAGTCCGATTCTTCACTGTCTGACTGGAAAGGTGATCCGATTCCCAGATACAATGCGAATTAATTCATTCTCTCTCTCTCTCTCTCTCTCTCTCTGTATCGATATATATATATATATATATATATATATATATATATATATATATATATGTATGTATATACATACATATATATATATATCATACACATATACACACATATATATACGTATACCATGCATATATATATATATATATATATATATATATATATATAGAGAGAGAGAGAGAGAGAGAGAGAGAGAGAGAGAGAGAGAGAGAGAGAGAGAGAGAGAGAGTCATTGAACCTTTCATGGTAAAACTGTTGGATAATGAATGAACCCTATGCACAGTAAAATTGCATACAAGGCTCATCAGCAGCACTTCAACATCCCTCTCTATCTTCCCCCTGCGTTCCTCTCTTCCTATCCAGTAATTTCCAGGTCTCTCTCTTCTCTCCTCGAAAAATTCAGAATTGTAGAATTTTCACCAGCCAGTCGTCTTCGGTTCTCAAAACTACTATGGTCCATCCTTTCATCTATCATAATTTTTCTACCACCTCTGCGAATCCCCACATTGCTTATCTCTTCAGTTTTTCAAAAGCCTCATGCACTACACAAACATTTCATCTTAACAGCTCCAGCGCTTATCTTTAATCACATCACCATCTGCATATTTCACTTACTCAAAGGGGAGATGCCTCAACAATTCTTTTTCAAAATCCAAATTTGGCTTCTTTGCAAAATCTTTGCACACACTTCGGTACCTTCCTTGCTTTATGCATTTTGCGAGCCACCTCTCCAGTCGTCCTTCCAATACGTTAGAATTATTTCAAATACCTTTTCAGGCCAACCACTTCCATTCCTTCACTGTCCATGATAACATCCTTTGTTCCATGTTCCTGGCCTCTATTTACCCTCATAACTTGCCTCTTTCTCCAGCTAACTCTCATCTGTCTCCTCTTGCAAACACTTTCAGATCGTCTCACTAGTTTCTGCTCTTCCTCTTCACTATTCCCAGTTTGTACAGCTTATCTGCAAACATTTGCTATTCAAGACCACTTCTATTCATCTATTTTTATATCCTGCCTCTCTTACCTTCCTCTTGACCGCCTTATCCATCCATGCAATCTAACAAACTCCTTTCATTATTATTTTCTCTTTCCCAAGTGTGTTTATGAATATGATTTGTACAATCAAGCCCTTTCTAAACATATTTTCTCTAGACTAAGCTATTCACATTCACTTCATTAATGCCATGACTGCCAACATTACCATCTATTTATTCGTCATTTGTTTTTAAACTACTTAGCACACCCAGTCTTTCTACTTTTGAAGCTAGTCAAAACAAATTTACTTTCTAAAAGTGCCTTTCAAACCCATTCTTTAATATTCCAACAGATACCAACCAAACAAGTGAGCCTTTTTGCACCAGACCCGGTTATAAACCAGATCTTACACTACTGGCCACTTCATTTGTGAAATAAACTATGGTGTTGCCAAAAACGTGTACGGTCGTGTATTATCGTGGTGCAACTGGACCATAGGAAGGCATTTTTGGTAGGTGTTTTCCTACTGATGTAGCTTTCGTTGTTCATCTTTGTCCCAAACCCGAGGAAGTTCAAACAAAATCATGCCTTGTTACTTTGGATGACACTGCCATAACCTCGTGTACAGGCTTTAGAATTTGTTTGGTCTGGGGGCCAGTAGAGCTCCTTCACTCCTCTGACTGATTCTTTGTTTCTGGGTCAGGCAAGTACGCAAAAATTTCCCAAAAAATGCCTCCTTGTGGGCTTCTTACGCTGTCAATAGTTTCGACCGTACATTCACTCTGTTGATTGACATACAATCAACTTATCATAAACTTTACTGTTACCATGTTATGGGTAACCTGATCGTCAGCGCTGTGACCAAAGGTAAGTTTATCAACCATCTTTCGGACTGTGATGCGCCAGTCTGCCAGGGTCATGCCGCCTACTCTATGGCTGCCACCTCGTCACTCACATTGCTGGCCTCCTGTGGTTGTTGGAAGCAGTACATCCTTCTTTGATCAAGAATTAGATATTTCTGCTTTACAGTCATGGTTATGTAACACCTGGAGGTTGTATGTTATGCAGTAAGAATTACTCTTTCATGATATATATATATATATATATATATATATATATATATATATATATATATATATATATATATATATATATTTACGAATATCGCCGCTAGATAGCTAACTCTTGAGACCTTATGGGAAAATACCAGGCAGCAGGAGAGAGAGGTATACTAAGAGACCAAGGAGTGAAAGGAGAGTTTTAGCCATTAACAGTCTCATCCTCTTGAAGGGCTGGGTTTAATGTGTCCGAAAGGAACACAGTAGGGGTTAGACAGCTGTTTTCTTGTCTTAATCTTAAGATTCAATCTATCTCCAGCTGAGTTTCTCGACCCTTCTTCTTCTGTCCACACCTATTTCCTAATCTTCAGGTACACGCCAATGTCGCTGCCCGAAGGAATGCCCCCGACAATAACCGAAACCTTACAATGCCAGGGTCACCACCAAGTTCACTTTAGTTCAACTAAGACTAGTCAAGTCGATACTCAACAAGGGGTGACCTCTGCCCGTACATCCCCGAGCCGGAATAACAGTGAACTCACATTTTCTCACACTGAATGGACAGTGCCAATTCCCGACATTGCCAGTAACTTGGGTTACATCGACAGAAGGTTGAGTGTGCAAGCAAACTAGGAAGTAATGAAGGTAAGTGCCCCGGAAGGGAAACTGGTTGGCGAGTGTCTTTTTCTTTGAATCGTTTTACCATCTCTCTCTTGCAAGTTTTATCACTTCTTGTTTCTTTAACTTACCCAGTGAAGCTACCATCGTAATGTGTAAATACCTTGACAGTGCACCATGTAATTCTCACCTCTTGCTTGCAAGTGAGTAGAGTAGAGATTTCCTTCCAATTCTTGCATTTATTCCATTAGGCTATAGAGAGAGAGTAATCTCAGTGCTAGTCTTACCTGGAATTGTCTCATTTCCAAGAATGTTATCAGTGCCGTTACCAGCCTAGCCGTGCTTCTGTGTTCCCTATTGCCTGAAGAACCGCCCCTACTGGTGCTGATAGGAAGTCTTGTCTAATTGGCTTAAAAGGCCACTTGAAAGTGGTCAGTATTTGTAATCATGATGCATTATCCAATTCACTCTGTCATTGCTCTTGTGTAAATTCAAGTTGAGTAATTTAGTGAAGTGTCCAGTTTCCTCGGTAATTTCTTCCATGTTGTGAATGTAAACAGTAAATTACTGTTAAGAAAACCCCTTTCACTTGGCGACTTGCCACTTATTGCTTAATCTTGCACTCTTGTTAGTTTATGAGCTTATGATGGGTTTTTTGTAAGGTCTAGATTATTAACTCAAGATAAAACACGCAGTCAACTTCCTCGTAGTCCATAAGAATATACATTATATATATACTATATATATACATATATATATATATTATTTATATATATGTATATATATATGTATATATATATATATATATATATATATATATATATATATATATATATATATATATATATATATATATATAGTATATGAATTTCTATCACATTACCGTGATTTTATAAATACAAACTCTTCTTCTTCTTCTTTTAACGTCATAAACATTAGGCTACAAAGGCTGTTTAATATCGAATTCGCTCTACCTCAGAAATAATTCCGAAGGGGAATTATAATTAGTAAATGGCTCGTCACGAAGCACTTATCAATTATAATTCCCTTTGGGTTATTCGCAAGGTACAGTGAACTGGATATTAAACGACCTTTGTAACTTAATGTTTATATGTTTATATATATATATATATATATATATATATATATATATATATATATATATATATATATATATATAGTCTTTCATCAATGGCTTGAAATAAAGTCGAAACCGGTCAGGACCTACATGGTACAGAAATGTGGGCAACGCGCTGTAAAGAGGAGGGAGGCCAGGAAAGGCCAGAGACGAGAAGCTGAGATGGCTCCTTGGATTGTCATTGCTGGAAAGAAGTGAAAGTGAACATAATAAGAACAAGTAAAAAATGCGCCGAAGTTTCTTCGGCATAGTCGAGTTTTCTGTCCAGTGGTGGCCTCAGCCACGGCCCTTAAATCTCTTAGCCGCGGCCCATGAAAGTTATCCACGGTCCAGTGGTGGCCTATGTTGTTGGTACCTATATCGCTGCCAGAAATACAATTATGGCTAACTTTAAACTTAAATAAAACAAAAACTACTGAGACCAGAGGGGTGCAATTTGGTATGTTTGATGACTGGAGGGCGGATGACCAACATACCAATTTGCAGCCCTCTAGCCTCAGTAGTTTTTAAGATCTGAGGGCGGACGAACGGACAAAGCTGGCACAATAGCTTTCTTTTACAGAAAACTAAAAAGGGTTAGTGGTTGTAACATGACAGATGAAGCCAGGGAAAGTAGGATGAGGTGGTATGGCCAATGGGTTGGCAGGGATGAGGAAGCTCTGGTTAAGAAGGTGTATGATATGGCCTTAGAGGGTAGAAGAAGCATAGGTAGGCAGAGAATTAGGAGGAGCGACCTTACAGAAAGAGAAATGAAGTTGCTTGTCGTAGAAAACGTAGATGCCCAAGACTAAATTCTGTGTAGGAGGAAGATTCGAGCTGTCGACCCAACTGGAAGATGAAATTAAGGTAATACGTAGAAGAAGATGTATGTATGTATATATTTACGTCTGTATGTATGTATGTGTGTGTGATGTATAACATAAAATTTTGAGGTTTAATCCATTGCCAAAATGGAAAACATTGCTAATAGATTCACAATGTCGTGAAAAACAATGTGTAATAAAAATCCACAATTATTGCTAATAGATTCACAATTTCGTGAAAAGCAATGTGTAATAAAAATCCACAATTATTGCTAATAGATTCACAATTTCGTGAAAAACAATGTGTAATAAAAATCCACAATTATATAGTAAATATATTACTATGTAAAATAAACAGACTTTTGAACACTTCAACGGTTTTCCTCATCAATGCTAACGTTAGTACTGATGAGGAACACCGTTCAAGTGTTCGAAAGTCTTTGGTCTATTTTGCATAGTAACATATTTACTATACATAATTGTGGATTTTTATTACAAAGAAAACATTCTTGTACACACGTTATACTAGCCTTCATCGTATATAGACATTTTAATTTCTCTGGCTTCCAAATGATAAAGTATGATTATTATCTGTCTGTAAAATCACATTTTCAGAGAACTAACTGGATATACACATGTACACAAATAGGCACCAACTCCAGTCGGAAAGCATATCTCTGCTTCATATTCTTTATTTGCTAATATTATTCACTTGTTATTTATTCACTTTTTTTCTCATTTTTTCTCAAATGAACCTTCTGTTCTATGGAAGCTAATAATAATAATAATAATAATAATAATAATAATAATAATAATAATAATAATAATATGCTCAGAAATCTTACTTACTATGATAATGGACGTTCTGTCACGAGATTCTATGCATTATCTTTTCACCTGTTTCAGAAACCAGTGTGAGATCAAAATCACTAGTTCACCAAAAATGTCATGTTGTCATTGCTTATGTTTCTCGAATTCACTGGTCACTTTTACCAGACTTGTTTCTAGATTTCCTCGCACTTTTTATTGATGATGATTACTACAAGCCTTGAATTAAGTGGAGAAGCCTTTTCTGGTATGGGATAGGAACCCACACACTATAGCAAAGAGTGAATCACCACTTAGCCAGTGTGTGTGTGTGTGTGTGTGTGTTCACTCTATGAGTAACACGAAGTAACAAGCCATGATAGTGGAATGTTTGTGGACGATAATTTGGTTAAGCCAAAAATTTGAACTCTCTCCCTCTCTCTTTCTACTGTCCATAAATCTCTCTACCTATCAACCTTTCTTTGGAATAACTTTAATCTGTATGTGTTTCACATTTCTCTAGAACAATAGTGACAAAGTTTATAACACAGGTGTGCATTCAAAATGTTATGATCTATTGCCACCATCGACCTACGTACTTGTATGAAAGAAAAATAACTAATAGGAGTTCAATTTTCATCCAATGGAACCTTTTTTTATTCCATCGTTTCGTTTCTGTTGTTTTTATGGAGACGCTAAAATTTTAGGAAATCGATGTCAATGCCTTCATTAATGAAGGTCATAAGTTAATTGGCAGAGCGAGAAGGTCAGTGCATGTTTTCTATACGTTAAAGGTTACCCGAGGTTACCTTTCAGTATCTGCTTTACCTCTGCGAGTTACCTATAGTATTTTGCAAACTGTGTAGAAAGTTATTGACAATATTTTCTGCATTCAGCGTGAAAACCTTTAGAAAAATTATCTTTCATACTTGTGAAAATTTAATGAAAAACATTAATTCTTCTGTGTGAACAGTTATTGACTGATTTTCTCCATTCTTTGTGACAAGTTATTAACATTTTTTCTTTATTTTGTGTACGAAGTTACTGACGCTTGTCATGTTTTGCAGCTAGTTATTGACAAATTTTTCCTCATTCTATCCTCTTTCTGCGGGACGAGTTATTGTCTGATTCACCCTCACCAGTCGTGAAAAATCATTATTTTTTTCCAGCAGACTGTGCAAGTTACTGGCACACTTTCTTCGGACTAAGTTACGAGTTACTGACGACTTTCTCTTTATTTTTTAGGCAAGTTACATATTTTTCTGCATGCATCCAAAGGTTACTAATAAATTAATTTCTCATTTTGTGGAACATTTTTCAAATGATAGATTTTATGTAGCAAGTTACTCAAATGTTTTGCAGAGTTTGTGAAAACTCAATGATTTGGTTTATTCAATGTGCATAGGAAATCATTACAGATTTTTTTCTATTCTTTCTTGCAATTTATTGACAATATTTTCAGCATAATTTGACAAGTAATTAAAGATGTTTATTTACTCTGTGTGAAAGTTATTGTCAACTATTTCTTTATTCGACACATTTTAGGTGACTTTGCATGGCAAACATCAAATAAACTTCCTTATTTAGTTTCACAAGGTATCGACAAATTTTTCTTCATTTCGAGTTACAAGTAATTGGAAATAATTTTCTCTAGTCTGACAAATTTGCGCTGAATATGCTACAAATTGGCGCTGAGTTTCCCTGTAGATTTTTTGGCCAGTAATTGACATTTTTTTTTTTTTTTCACACTGAAAAGTTGTGAAATATTTTTGTTGTCCAGACTATGGAAAGCGATCGACGGGTTTCACTAAACGGTAAAAACAATACCAGCAGTTTTCCCTTTTGCAGAAAATATAGATAATTTATTTGTTGGCAACATAGAGGAAAAATGGTAACAGGTTTTTGTGGAGTCTGTAAAGAAAGAAAAATCTTTATGCAGACTAAAGAAAAATGCGCTCGCCTTTTATTTCAGCGATGCAGGGCTATGAACGGTTATCACTGGATTGCATAAACAAACATGACGTTCATCTTTTAAGTTTGTATTACAAGCAACATAAAGATTGTTCTTCATCCTACATTACGTCATTCATAATTTTTTTCATATTACAAAACGAATTATGAAACTTTGTTTTCATAGTATAGTTTGCCGACTGAGTTACTGTTACCGATTTCATAACGAGATAACATATTTTCACAAACTGTGACAAATAATGACCATTTTTGCATGCACTATATCATCTATTCAAGAAATTCTTACTATTTTATGAAGCAAAGCATGATAATAGCTTTGGATGAGGTGGAAAATGCAAATAACTGTTGCAGTGAATATCCATTTTTGGGTGGGCATATTGCAAATACTCAGTAATTTTGTGCAAACTATATAGCTAACTGTGGAAATATTTGTCAAGATTACGTGGAATATACCAAATACTAGCAAATAATATTTACCGGTTCGTTTTGTTGGTTAGGTAGATAGCAAATTCTCTGTAATTTTTGTAAATACGATAAGCAACGGAAAATATATTTTTATGTTAAGTACGATATACCTATCACATTTGCAGAGAATATTGCTGAACATCCATTAACAGCTGGAGAGGTAGAAACCTTCAGTCATTTTTGTAGACTATAACTAGATGAATTTTTTTTTGTCGGGTGGTGGGGTAGGAATAAGGTCTGGTAATGAAGGATTGATAATTTTTCAAGCTTACGAGGCAACTTAGAAAAGCTTTGCATATGTATATAAGTTTCAAGGGGATTTAATGTGCCGATGCTACATATAAAACTTAGGACATAACTGGGTAAACATGAAGTTTGCATGTTAAAGTTGTCGGTTTCAGCCCTCCCACAGGCTGTTGCCTCTCGGGTGGACGCCAGACGGGTAACCCCAGCCCCCTACCAAGTCGTCACTCATGGCAGTAACCATCCAGTAGAAAGTCTCACTATCACCTCCTTGACGGGGAGCAAACGCTGGTCCCAGAGAATACGAGGCCAACACGTTACCAACTGTACTAGACAAACGGATAATACAGTTATAACCCTTTCATGCAAAGTGTAGTTATATGCTTCTAGCGCCATCAATCATACAATAAATTCTACACATGAACGCAAGTAGATCTAAAAATTGGTTTTGAAACACTCAGAAATATTCAAACACATCTATTTCATATGTTTTAAAGAGAGTTAACCCTCTAAACATATTAGTGTTATTGGAAAAACCGTGATAGTAACCCAGAACTATTATTAATGCATGGAGATAATTCAAGTCAGGGTAGCATGTGAAGTGTGTGGGTAAAGTAGGTCAAAAGTACAGGTTAGTAATTAGGAGAATGGGAAATTTCTGTATCCGAAAAAATGAATCGAAAGCACTTATTTAATGGTTTATTTTCTGAACAGACAAAGGAAGAACGGTAAAATACAGATGAAAATAGGGAAAACAAAATGAATTAAATGAAAATAGGGAAAACAAAATGAATTAAATAGTGCATCCATGCATAGGTCTCTCAGTTAGAGAAATCAAGAGAAGTAAAAACAATACGAGAGCCCCTTCTTTGGCTGAGTCGGTTGAGCTTCAGACTGTCATTCGATGGGCCGGAGTTCAATTCCCGCGGCCGGCTGATGAAGAGTTAGAGAAATTTAATTCTGGTGATAGAAATTCATTTCTCGCTATAGTGTGGTTCGGATTCCACAATAAGCTGTAGGTCCCGTTGCTAAGTAATCAATTGGTTCTTAGCCACGTAAAATAAGTCTAATCCTTCGGGCCAGCCCTAGGAGAGCTGTTAATCAGCTCAGTGGTCTGGTAAAACTAAGGTATACTTACTTTTGTACCGAGGAAATGTCAGAGTGTCTTTGTAAGCGCAGTCACTCGGAGAAAAAGTGCCACAAGTGTGTTCAGGCGACTGCACTCCTTTTGCTGAGAAAAAGCCAACGACTGTATTTAAGCAGAAAATACTCTGCCATAGGGAATATGGGTATGGAGTAGCAAGACACCTGGGATACAATGAAAAGCAGGCAGAAGCAAATGGTAAATACAGACAAACTTTAGTAGGAGAAGAAGAACGCAAAGTAGAACTTACTAACTACCCAAATCTAGATATTAGAGTTAAACGAATAACAAGAAGAAACAGAAGAGAATATTTAGATAAACGGGCTGGTGATGTTGATAAAGCCATGTATCAATGAAATATTCTTGGGTAACAATAAAAAGAGGAAAACACCTATCAGAAGAAGAAGGGATGGATCAATTATAACATCAGAAGAAGAGGAAAGACGACGACGCTAGAAGGAACGCTTTTGGGAGGCCATGAATAAGAAATGGAGGGAATCACCTGACTACCTGACTGACGTACCGGAAGCTGAAGAACACTGAATGTACTTGTGAATGCATTCACAGTTTTTTTAAGTGACATCACTAATAAAGAACCGGGTTATGGTGAAGTCTTAGCAGAGTGAAAATGAAATGACGTTCCGTATAGACTTACTAGACCGTTTTGCAGAATACAGGGTGTAGAAAATAAGATATAATATATATCTTAAAAGTTTCTTATATGTAATTTTTTTTCTTATTTAAAAAGATCTTTTAACCCTTGTTTAATTCTTTAAGTGTTCGTTATTGATAATGTAAGATGTTATTGTGTGTCAACAAATTAGAGATTTAACTTCCCCGCTATTTTCGTCGTTTAACGACTGTTGAACAATTCAAGAACTTCAAGTAAATAAGCAGAAGTTTCTTCGAGGTTTATTTATTTCCATTCGGCAGTTGTTTCCCACCAACCAACAACTCGCCACTTTCCTTACCACGGCTTGTGTTTAACTCTGGGAAATATTAAGAAACTTTTACAGGGAACCTTGTTATGGATCTTATTCTCTGTTAATATGGAAAAATAAGATATCGAGTCCATTTCGGAGCCCAGGGGCGGCAGCGGGCGGCATGTTTCTCCGCCATTTTTTATCAGCTACGGCCGTCAGTTATTCCTAGCATTCTACTGCATCAGCTCTGGTCGGCAAGAAGATCTAATATCGACGGGGAACTCTTCAGGCCCTTTAAGACTTCTGGTTACTTTGAACTTGGTCTCATTTTTTGTTGGCACACATCAACTGAGCTACTGAAGTAATTTTTCTTGACGTCCATATCATCAGTCCCATAAATTAAATCTCGTAACTTATATATTTTTTATTGCCATTATTAAATTTATAATAGATCTTTTATCCTGCTTTAACAGTTCATAGTAACTAATTTCAAGACGGCATATTCTTCCTTGCAAGGTTTAGCCTATAGAAAGATTGGTTTACAGAAATTTAGTCTCTAGGAGTTATGTGGTCTAAAGTTATATTTGCAGGATGGTATCTATATTATGGATCTCGTTATATTTATGGTAGTAATTTTTTGTATAATTTTGAGAGATTCAAGATGAGGGGACATGGGGTTCAGTGCCATGGACACCGCATCTGGGTGGCATCATTAATTTTATAATAGTGACATTACTAAGACAGTATATCGTGATTAAAATAACAGAGGTGTTTAAATTTTAGATACTCTAATCATTGTCTCCTGGAGGTTTAACTATAACATATTAATCCTGTTTTGAATATAGGGGGAGGAAAAAAGCTTGATGAATGAGAATTGGGAGTCACAGAAAAGGTACCAAAGAAAAGTGATCTGACTGAATGTAGTAACTACAGAAGCATTGCACTCTCGCTGGCTGTAATGAAAATATTCAGTACGCTAATTCTTGGTAGGCTGGAGAAAGAAATTGATACAAAGCTAAGAAATAAAACACATTGTTGTTAGAAAAGGCAGAAGTCACACAGATCAAATATTTGAGTTAAGGCATGTTTACAGCAGTGGCTGGAATTCAAACATCCCCCTCTGATGTCTTTTGTTAATTGCGAGAAGACACATGACAGAGTTCACAGACCAGTATTATGGAAGGGCTTGCGTCAGCATGGCGTTCCCTCAAAATATTTAAGGCTAATTAAATGATCCATGAACGAAGTACATAAAAATTGATGTTAATGGGTCATCTCAGGAAAACACTGGTGGGATACAGGGGAATGTTATGTCACCTTTGCTGTTTGCCCTTCTCACTGATTTGTGTAGCAACAGAAACTATTTTAATTAGGAAAGCACCACGATGTTTGCAAAATTTGCATACCTGAATGCACCGTATGTCTACATCGATGGGGTTCAAAAATATGTGAGAAAAATAGAAATAATAAAGACAATTGGATAAAGGATTAGTGACGCTCAATTTTTCAAACATATAAGCATAATGATGTTCAGTACAAGTTCTCTGGACTTTTAATGAAAGACTAAACAAACACCAGTCAAACATTTTGCATGCTGAGTAAGATTTGGAAACCAGATAGGTGGAAACTGCACAGAGGAGTAAGATTTTACACAGGTTTGGTGTGACCTTTCTCCTTTAAGGGCACGTATCATGGTATGACAATGGAATTATGTTTTAAAGGTTTTGTCTTTAAGAAGATCAGGAGTCAGATGGCAGGACAATTAAAGTAAGAAACGATGACACAAGGTGAGGAAGAGGAATATGGGATTCAATCGAGTACTGGATAAACCGAGGACAGGTAAAAGACTTTAACAAGGATTACCGAGATTCTTTTGTTTCTCTTTTAAATCTCCTTTACACATCTTGTGCTGAATGGGGTCAAGAGTATATAGATATGGGCTTAAATGTCATTTTTCATTTGTTAGCTTTATTAATGCAGATTCAAAGAGATTTCTATTTACAATATTTTTGGGACCAATCTACTCTATGTGATTTTTCACTTAGATACACAAGAGGGGCATTATTCTTTTGGCCACTTTTAAATGGTTATTTTTCTGTTATTTAATTCCTTACTTGTTTGGGCCAAATAAAATGAATTACAGTCCACACATGGGGTTTTCTAAACAATGTTGCTACTCACTCAACAGTCATGTAAAAATACTTGAAAATAACAAAGACCTCGATGCTCAGTTCTCAACCATATTTATACAGCTTGTTTACAATGCTTGAGAAAATAATCCATTAAAATCTATCATTTGAGTTTTAGGTTCTGTCTCGTCTAACTTTCAAAATATCTTTTAAAATTTCTATCGCGTCTGTTGGGAACTGCATCAGGTACAAAATTTATTAATTCAATAGGCCTAACAAAAAATAAACACCATCGATCCATCCAGATTCCCAATTATTAGCTTCAGATGTTTGTGCTCTGATCATAAAAGTGCCTATCGAATCGGTATGAGAATATTTCAAAAATGAATGCACCGGATTGGATTTACCACCAACTGTCAGTCAAATTCTGGAATTAATCAAATTATGTATTTATGATCGCAAGTTCGTTTTCAATGTAAAATCCTATACACAAACGGTTGGTATGGCCATGAATAACCTTATATCACTAATGTTTTGAAATTTATAGTGTTTAGGTATAATAATTCTTTCTAAGACTGTTCAAGTACCTGTACCAAGGTTCGGTATCTAGACGATACGCTTGCTATTTTATGCCTGAAGACGTAGATGTACTGTAAATATACCCTTGGAAAAACTGAATGTACAAGACTAGTCCATCAAATTCACGGTAGAGATGGAAAAAAACGGCTGCTTGCTCTTGTTTTTTAAAGGAACTGTTCATTATGTTTCAGGATATGAAATTAATATGGAAATCTATATATTCCCTTAAATGGTCCAGCGAGCATCGAGTGCAGTCAGTCTTGAGTTCCTTGATGGCGAACTACAAAACATTAGAAAAGTAGGAATATGTATTATCCAACCCACGTTTTGGATACTTTCTACAATAAACCTGTGGAGATATTTTATAATAAAAGTGACAGAGAGTAAGTATTACCTAAGAACGCCCCTTGTTTTCTATATTTCATAGGTTTTGAATCAATCAAATCAGTGCTGAAAATTTTCATTGTTGATGTCATCTTTTCATGTAATTACAAAGTTAAAACAGGCTTCTAAAAAATTGTCCTCAGCAGAGTAAACACCTGATTTATAACATTCCACGTTTGCATTTCGATTCCATTTGGCCCAGACAAGTAAGGAATTAAATATCAGAATATATTAACAAAAACAGTGAATTCGAATTGGCTAAAAGAATGATGTTCTTTTTGTAAGACTAAGTGGAGAATCGCTTAGAACTGATTGGACCCACAGTACTGCCCACGGCGGTATGAAGACAAGCTGTAAAGATATACTTTTGTAAAAATCTCCTAGTACCTGCATTAATACAGTTAACAAAAATCTCCTAGTACCTGCATTAATACATTAACAAAAATCTCCTAGTACTTGTATTAATACAGTTAGCAAACAATAATAACATCAACATATATATATATATATATATATATATATATATATATATATATATATATATATATATATATATATATATATATATATAGAAAGATAGAAAGATATGATGAACAGGGCAGCGAGAAGATGGGAAATCACCTTTCCCTTTCATTTACACCAACATTTCGGGATTCCTTCCCCGTCCTCAGGGCTACAGTAAACAAATTTGTACATTCTTAAAAACGTATTTAAATAGCAAACTGATTAGACATTTATTTACACAATACAGTAGTCGTTCTCGAGCCGAAAGAAAAATCAAAACTACACATTTCAGGAATAATATCGATAAAAAAAAGGGCGCACTGCAAAAAAAGCGTTGCTGGACTTCCTATTAAGAGGCATGACTGGAAATCGTCTTTACAGTTTCCAGATATACCTCTTAACATTCCGGCAACACGTTTGTGTCTTGCACTCTTTTATTCGTATCATTTTCAGAGTTCTGTGCGGCTTTTATATTACTTTTAGCTTAAGAACAACTGTTGCACTGTTATGTTACTAAATATCTTGGCAATATTTGAGCTGTTTAAGTACTTTTTTTAAGATTCAACAAATTGATTTTATTGTAGCCATGAAGAATGGGAATCATTCCCAAAACGATGATGATGTAAATAAAAAGAAGAAATGATTTCCGGTCTTCTCGCTACCCCGTTCATTATTAAACTTGAGTTAACCAGGAGCGAGAATCTTAACAGTTACATTCAATATATATATATATATATATATATATATATATATATATATATATATATATATATATATATATATATATATATATATATATATATATATATATATATATATATATATATATATATATATATACATATATACATATATATATAATATATACATGTTTATGTGTATATGCATATATATATATATATATATATATATATATATATATATATATATATATATATATATATATATATATATATATATACATACACACACATATATGTGTGTATAACTGATTCAAGAAGATATGGAATGTGATGAACGTATAAATAATGGCAAATGGCAAGAAGGAAAAATGAAACAACGGAGTGGTTCGATGCAACGGTCCTTTACTAGCAGTCGTGGCATTTGACTTTGCTGTACATACACACACACACACACACACACACACACACACACACACACACACACACACACATATACACACATATATATATATATATATATATATATATATATATATATATATATATATATATATATATATATATATATATATATATATATATATTATAGTATTATAGTGGTCAGCGGCTACTACTTTCATCTCACCAGTAAGAGTCACAAGAGTGATCCCACAAGTGGGAAACGACTT
>NC_089744.1:20830000-20832500 GCF_040412425.1 Macrobrachium rosenbergii
AGTTACTTCCTTTGAAGTGACTGAATAAGTCAAATCCTCCCTTCTCTACGGTGGGGCCGTAAATACTCTCAAGGCCCATTTAGTCTTTCGAAACTAGCAATCCTCAGAGCACTATTCTTTTCTCTACAGCTCCACTCTAAAATCACCTCCCATCTGTTCTGTTTTCCCAGAACACCATCACCCTTCCTTCAAGAGGCTGGCCTGTCGTAACCTCTCTTGCTTTCTTTTTCTTTTCCTTCTCCCTTCGCCTAGCAGGGGACGTATTTGGTTGCTCGCTCTGTTGGTCTTCTCTCATGGAATTTGGAACTGGGAATGGATGGCTCCTATCTGAAAACGCCGCAGTTACACGTTCGTTAAACGCCGAACCACAAGGATGAAAGATAAAGAAAACCAATAATAAAACCAACGCCCTTACCTCTTCATCCTCTCAAGCCTTTGAAGAACCCTACGCCTATCTTACCTTCTCGCAGAGAGGTCTTTGATGTGCGCCCGTTTTAGGCATGTCGGCGCCCAAGGGGTCCGAACAAATTACTCTCTCTCTCTATTTCTCCTCTTTTTTCTCTCTCTCCTTCTCGATGTTTTAGGCACAGATCCAAGTTATAATTCGCCAATTATGGTACGACCTGAATTTCACAGAAATAAATACTACCATGAAGCGAAGTTTTCACAGTTTTCAAGCTAAATCATTGACCTAAACGCAAGTTTCATCTGCAGCACGTTGACATCCACTAAAAAATGCTGATGAATTCAAAATATCAACCATGATTAGGACTGTTAGATTTTTAAATTCGGTGAGAATTCTTCATCAAGTTCTCAGCCTATTTCCATTAGTTTCTACAAAACTGACAAGTAGGGAAAAGACATTTCTCTCCTCATAGATGCAAGAAAAAAGGAAACAAACAAATAGGCATAAGGACGACAAAAAATGCAGGAGGAATAATGGAATGCAGAATTGATTGACTGATTGCATCCATCGCCTTTCCGACAGCATGGAAAACAGAAGCAAGTAAAAATGACTGTTGATGTCCCATAATTAGCCCCTGTAAAACTTTTCTTATTTACCCCCAAGGTGGACAGCCCGAGGTGGGCATATTTGCTCATCTCAGTTTCGTATGCAGAGCGGACCTCAAGACAAAGCATCTCCTAAATATTATCAGACACATTTTTCCTTTTTATCAGGCCGATACTTTTTCCTATATTGGCTCAGCGTCAAGTTGATAATGATCACTTACTCGGTGTCACAAGAGTGCAGAGATGGTGGACTGTGATCATGGGACCATATTGGCTACATGGTGGAAGGTTTTTCGGCAAGATGCTAAAAGATGCCACAAAACCTGTTCACATGACACAAAAGTGAGGTGGTGTTAAGAAACTTGCTTCTCACTTATGTCGTTATTTAAACAGGAGGAAATGATTCCAGAAACGCAAATTAAGGAGCAGTTCCGCATTCGGGATTTGAATGAAGTATGCGGACGAAAACAAGTGCTCTGAACAAATAATGTATTAAGACGATTCAGGAATTATGCAATAGATAGTTTTACAACAACGCATTACAAATATACACGTTCACACACACATATACATGTATATACAGTATACACATACATATACATATATATATATATATATGTATATATATATATATATATATATATATATATATATATATATATATATATATATATATATATATATATATATATATATATGCCAGGATTAACAATCTCATAAAAACCCGAGAAGCAGGCAACACGTTATATCGACCGAAACAAGCATTCTGATCGTCAGAAATATATTAGGATGAGGCATGAAACTACTGCCATTACTCGGCGTGCATAAAAAGAGCACCGATTTGCTTACTAATCTTTCGATGAAGAGAGGTCAAGACGCCGATTCATTTGACTTCCTATATCTTGGGGTAGGACGTATTATGGAAAGGTTTCGCTGGCAGTCGGTGCTGAATGATTACCTGTGGGTGAATGGTTTTGTCGAGTCTTGCCTACCTTCCAGAACCCGACTGATTATGTTTTTTTTTTTTTGGCTGATTACGACGGATTCACTTCTTTTGTAAAGAAAGTGCTACCGTAAAGCAACGATGACTTTAAAAAAAATATCATTACGGACTCTCAAATAAGCAAAATTTTCAAAACTCTTCAGTTTGCAACCGACTGTTCCTTGGTGTTCATTTACGTTTTGGAATATTGAGACGACTGTCTTTCCGACGTTAAATTTATTTCGTTCTCCGCGTGGTACTTTGCTAACACTGGATCCAGTGTGGTATAAATTTAAATATACCTCAATAAGGAAACCCCCGATGGCTTTTTGGCGGTGAGACATGGGTTAGTAGTCATATTCAAGTTAATCACTATTCGCTACCCATAACAAAGAACCGACTACCATATGATGAAATCATCAAGAAAGTGAATGATCATCTCGACTTATATTACCTGTTCATTTTTCACCACCCAGAAACGATCGAGTGTGTTATCATTACCACTTA
>NC_089744.1:20840000-20897500 GCF_040412425.1 Macrobrachium rosenbergii
CGACCTGGGTAATTAGCTTCGTTTCCGATTCGCTTTCCGGCGATTCTTTGCTACATAAATCTACTTTCATTAGATGGGGCCTGGCCTCGTTGCCGGAGCGGGCTGCTATTTTACCTTTGATTACGGCAAAAACAACTGTAGCAGCAACAAAAACAACAGTAACAATGGACAGAAGAACTATCAACACCGATCAGGATGAAACAGCAATGAAACAACGATGCCAACATCAGCAGCAGCAAGAGCACTAATAGAAATAGACCTTTGTCTGGTAATTTTTAATCGAGGTCAGGCGTTGAACGTCCCATATTTAACAACCAAACTTGATGGTCCATACATCTACCATATGGGTCTTAAGCCTTTATCCTTTGGCTATTTTGTGTTACGTACCATTAAATCTTAGCTAGGAGTGCCAGGGAGTTGATTGCCGATGATAAAAAGTTCGCATAATAGTTCTGAATGAGGTTGAATTCGACAGCCATAAATGAACATATGTTATCATTTGTTCTTGTTAATGTTTTGCATGTATCTTTGCTTATAAGTTATACAGTAAGATGATACACAACACTAGTTCCTCCTTGGGCGAGTCGGTAGAGTTGTGGGCTAGCACCCGCTAGGCCCGAGTTCGAGTCTGCGGCCGGCTAATGAAGAATTAGAGGAATTTATTTCTGGTGATAGAAATTCATTTCTTGCTATAATGTGGTTCGGATTCCACAATAAGCTGTAGGTCCCGTTGCTAAGTAACCAATTGGTTCTTAGCCACGTAAAATAAGTCTAATCCTTCGGGCCAGCCCTAGGAGAGCTGTTAATCAGCTCAGTGGTCTAGTTAAACTAAGATATACTTTTTTTGATACACCACAACCTTTTGGCAGTCTACATGATCTGATATAACGTGAGAATAACCTTCTGCGTAGAATTCAGCTCCTTTTGCTACTTTGTATATGTGGCTTTTAATGGAAGTTAGGGATATATATTTTTCCTTTTACGACCATCTTTTAAAATATGGATTCTTGTGGTCCTTCCCTTATTTAACTCTTATATTAACAGTAAGCCTCCAATGTCTGCAAATAGAAAGGAATTGTGGCTTACTTGCTCCAGAGTGCCATGACTATAATTAATTTCGATAATGAAAAGAAAAGGACGAAAACCTTTTTCCAGGTAAGACACCTGATATGACCTGGTGAATGTAACGTACATACACACACAAACACACACATATGTACATATATATATATATATATATATATATATATATATATATATATATATATATATATACTGTATGTTGGTAGATCAAATCCCTAAGTAGTAAATGATATTAAAATAAAGTAACTTTTTCTTCATTGCCTTGAAGTTCCTTTTTTACTTTTGTTACATTTGGAATGAACACAATGCCAATTTCACATTCCTTTGCCTTTTTCTTACATTGACTTTACTCAAGAATTTCTGGCCCATCCTCCTAAAGCTATTTATCTCAATCAATTTTTTAGTAAGACGTAACCATGAATTAGAAAATAGGTCAGTTCTAAGAGGTAGAAAACACAGATACAGCGGTCCTGCACTTTTAGTCTCCTATTTGGTACTTAACCCAAATCTTTACTGGATGTAATAACGTTTTATGTTTACGATGGAAATCCCAACCCCAGGAGCAATGTGTGTGTGTGTGTGTGTGTGTGTGTGTGTGTGTGTGTGTGTGTGTGTGTGTGTGTGTGACACCATCCGTATACTCTGCCTAGCCATTAGTCTAGTTTTGATGGGTCACTCCACGACTTTTCTCTTTAAGATGCAACTTGGACTCTACAACTGAACAAACAACAAAACATGAGTCAGCAGCACTGTGACCCTGCGTAACCACTACAGTCTTTGAAGATATGTTATGTAGGTCTGCCCAAGGGCCTTAAAATGAAACCCCCCTGAACACCAGTTTTCTATTTCTAGGAAGCAACCAACATATTTGATGGCTTAAATGACCGCCAGTCACAAGAGAGCTGTCTCAGTGCTCACCCTGCATTTGGTACCCTTGCTTCTTGTTCGAAACAAGAGAGAAGTCCTGTGCCCTTTGGTGCAGTCAGAGCAGAGAAGGTAACTTCCCTGTTCAGTCTCTTGGTGCCAATTGCCATCTCACTCCTGGCCGGGAGTTTCTACCCACTTGTACTTTTCAGAGGTGCTTTGGCTACCACTGTGTTACGGGAGTCCATTGGAACTCCGATACCAACGAGGGTTGCGACACTCATCCCAAAGGAGATTCCTATTAGTAGCAGCCTAAAGCCTGGCAGAACTAAATAGAAGAGTTTTGTTCAGAGTTTTAGCAAGTCTGTGGCGAATGATCAAAAGCTTCACTGGTGATTGCTGACAGTTATAATATTGTTGCATTCAGTAAATATTCATCGTATTTTGTTGTGCGCTACTGTGCTTTGAAAGTCTGTTAATCATAAGTGTTGTTGATAATATAGCTGCGGTTTTAACTGGTTATGTTGCATTTTCAAATGCTGTTGGGTAAAACCGGCCATTTCATGAGGAGAAACATTTATGGAAAAGAGCTCATATCTGAGTCTTGAAGGATCTACTCTTATAAATTATTTGTTAACTGTTGTTTCTACCCTTTGTATCTGAGAACGTCATTTCGCACCGTTCTCCGCAGCTATAAATTGCTGAAACATTTTCATGCCGACATATATATGCCATGTTCAACTGCAGTCGGTAGTAATTAATTACTAACCATAGTGCAGTACGCTAGTGGACAACACTGAAACTGTAGCGAAAATTCAGTCACACGTTCATACTATCTATCTAGGACATAATAAAATTCCCGATCCTTTGAATTGAAGTACCTGTTATGATTGTGCACAATAACATTCTGGACTGTGAAGAATTCTTTAACATTTAAAGAGCAATACACAAACATGATGATATCATATTAAGGATGTTAAAGTCGGTATAATAGAAATTGTGACATGAAGCAAGTACTGTTATCTTAAATTTTAATTAACCTGAGCATATGTGTATTTAAGGGTAGAAAGAATGTTGAGGGATCTAGCAATGCGTGGAAAACAGAATACTTTTTTTTTTTTTTTTGAAGGGGATTAAAGTGATAAAGAATGATTTTATGTCGCATTCCGTCCAGCCAGCTGCTACAGCTCATTTTTATTTCATTACTTGCTGCTAAAATGCATTTTGAGTTCTTCAACGATCAATGCTTTTCTGAGCGACGCGCTGCAGTTCTCTGTACTACTGTATATTCTCTGTTGGAAAACGTCATTTCATCCTTCATCTTTTCCAACATTTTGTTTTATTTTGATATAGATCTTAATTTTATCATCATTGTTTCTATTATTGTTTATTGCCTCAGCAATCTTTCCATTTTCTTCATCTTATCTTATTCTTCCTGGTTAGTTTCATTTTTTGGAAAATATATTTTGTTGCATTACACAGTTTATCATTTGTCCCTCTGGGAACTCTTTAGACCAAGTTGTTCTGAATGACAGAAAATTAACTTTTTTCGTGCACACTGACTGGAGCGAGAGCAAAGGTAACAAGGAAGAGATTCTAATCTTGGCTCTAGAACTGACCCAGGTATTTAGGTGCACAGAAAGTGAAACAGAGGTAATAAATGCCTCAACTCTGAAATTAGGCTGCATATTCATGTGTTTCAAACGAGCAACCGGAGAAGTTACAATTGGCCTTATTGAATATGGAGATGAAAGAAGACTCCGAAAAGGCTACTAAAAATGTTTGGTGTAAAGATACAGATAGAAAATGAGGTTACTTAAAGTGTTCACAGGATTCGCAAGCTAATGTGACGTTAATCTGAGGGTAATACTTTCTTCAAATTCAAATTAGAAGGAAGTATATCTTAGCTTAACTAGACCACTGAGCTGATTAACAGCTCTCCTAGGGCTGGCCCGAAGGATTTGATTTATTTTACGTGGCTAAGAACCAATTGGTTACCTAGCAACGGGACCTACAATTTATTGTGGAATCCGAACCACATTATAGCGAGAAATGAATTTCTATCACCAGAAATAAATTCCTCTTATTCCGGTCGGAGATTCGAACTCGCGGCCAGCAGAGTGCTAGCTGAGAACGGAACCCACTCACCCAACGAAGAACTGATTGGGGTTAGAGAAGTGCAGCCTTTCGAACTGCTTGGACCCTAGAACTAGCTGGAGAGACAGCTAGCCTTTTAACATCAGCTCATTATTCTTCCTGCCTGACTAGGGCTGAAGGTTGGGGCCACCACCATCAGGCTAACTTGGAACAAGTAATTTTTCATTGACATTCTCTGATGAATAAATATGTAAGTGAAGCATTATTTATAAACGGATGGAAAGAACCGAAAGTATTTATAGAATGTTTGAGATCTATATCCATTAACCCAGTATACAGAATTTATAAGAATTTCTATTCTCTAACATTTAAAATGAATTAATCTGCTTTCCCTTATACCAACGGAACAACTTTCAAGCCGAGAGAAGACTCCAGAAACTGCCAGCCGCTATTATCCAACTTTCCACATTCAATTAGCATATGCTTTACACTGAACTGAATATGGCAGTGCTTACACTCCGGGGGAACATCGTTCGCCATCAAGTACAAGAGAGTTAATCTCGCTATACCAACAAGAGCTCCGGAAAGATACTCTTGCGGTTCCTGATTTTCTTTCTTTCCAAGTTTTTTTCCTCCTAACTGTTTGGTCGTTGAAGAAATGGCCAAGTCAATGTTGGATGAATGTCATGGCTACTTTAAATTGAATTCTTTTTTTTTTCCTATGAAGGCCAACGTTACATTGTACGTTTATTTTTTTTTCTTTGATGGACAATGAGGCAGGGGGAACATCAAATGCTCGAGGAAAGTGGGAGGGATAAGGGAACGTTAGTTTCAAATCTTCGTGGAAGAGAATTTTATAAGAATGCGGAAAATAGAGACGATGTTGAAATCCCACAACCTTGGGGAAGAAGGGGAGAAACAACTCTTGCATCGACCAGTACCATAGTTCACGATGTAGGCAGGGACATTATGCAATTACTGATAAATCAAAATATACCACAAAAGTAAAAGACCTACGTTTAAATGAGTAAATGAATGAAAGACATGGAAATCACACGATCCCAAAATATCAGTTTGATTTTTTTTGGCGACTGTTGATTTTAAAGTACATTCATTTCACTCTGAATTTATGCTTAAGGCAGACCAGACGGCCTATTAAAAAAAAGGGAGCAAGGTGGATTCTTTCCTAAGGCAAGTTATACATCTCCCATTCAATACTGGAAGTTGAATGCCTTTTCAAAAAGGCCTCTTTCTGTTACCAAAAAATAGTGTTATTAGTCCGTAATCCTTCTCCTTCTCTATCATCAAGTCTACTTGGAATAAAAACTAAAGAATAACGAGGCTATGCGAAGGACATTTTTAATACAAAATCCAAATCTTAAGTTTATCTCCTTTGCTATACTGAGCCTGATATCGATGGCAGATTACGACAAAAGTTCATCCCAACGGAAGAAAGGACTTCAGTGGCTGGAAGTTGCTATATATATATATATATATATATATATATATATATATATATATATATATATATATATATATATATATATAAAACACATACGCATAGCGTCGTACTTATATATATGTAGAAGGAAATTATAAAAATTTAATTGCTTTGGTCATTCATATTAGAAGGAAATTTCTACACACAATTGCTTTGGTCATTCATATTACAAATCAAATATATATATATATATATATATATATATATATATATATATATATATATATATATATATATATATATATATATATATATTATATAAAACACATACGCATCGCGTAGAAGGAAATTCCGTAAAAATTTTAATTGTTTAGGTCATTCATATTACGTAACTTCTTTCTACACACAACCACACAAAATATATATATATATATATATATATATATATATATATATATATATATATATATATATATATATACATATATACACATTCCAATTTACAAACTTAGCATGGCTGATATATGAACATTAGAGTAGACATTCGTGGTTGCGGAAAATTGTCTGTTGTATTTAAACTTGAAAGGGAGAAGTCAAATAGCAGCTTATCTTGAAAACCCTTAACTTCTGCCTTCCACATCGCTCGTTTGTGAACTGGTCCATTCACGACTAAATTAAACGCAGACTCAAATACGGCACCATTTATGGAAAAGTTACGAGGTTTTGTTGGGTTTCACAATGCAGCAGTTGTAGCCCATGATACAAGGATGAATACACCGCAGAGTTTATGGACAGGAAGCTACGGTGTCGCTGGAAATCGCATTCATTTGTTCCTCGATCATTAGGTGAGGTCTGATGCAAGACTCCGGAAGTGCAATGAAAGCAAGAGGCTCTGCAATGACTTCCACAGGAAATTCCGGGTAACTAATGGTGATGTTTAACATTTACCTACATAAACAGATTACCATATTAACGACGGCCTTGTCTCTTGGATACATAGGGCCAAAAGACTGCTGTCCCATCGACATGTCAAGATATAAAATGGCCTTCTCATCAACCTCATTTGCCAAGCACAATAATATAATCATAAAATCGGCGAAATGCATATTTGTTTTTTGTACACTAACAGCCATGTAAAAGGGCCCATAGCGAACGCAGGATACAACAAAACAACAAATATCGCCCAAAGCTACTCCTGCTTACACCAGAATCTCTCTCTTCTCTTTCTCTTTTAACCTTTTTATTAACTCGATTCACTTCGTTGGTTTAATTCATTTGAAAGGGAAGGGGTCCTCAAAAATAGAGCCACTTCGTTTTTTACGGATTATTGAAAAGACAAAAAACGACAGCAGTCTGTGTGTTTTCCGCACACACACACACACGTGTACATGCACAAATAAACGACAACAACGATCTATATGTTTGATATACAAAGCTTGAGAGAGAGAGAGAGAGAGAGAGAGAGAGAGAGAGAGAGAGAACAGAGAGAGAGAGAGAGAGAGAGAGAGCCTACAACAGAGAGAGAGAGAGAGAGAGAGAGAGAGAGAGAGAGAGAGAGAGAGAGAGATGAACGACTACAACAGCCTATAGGCTTAACAGAGAGAGAGAGAGAGAGAGAGAGAGAGAGAGAGAGAGAGAGAGAGAGAGAGAGAGAGAGAGAGATGAACGACTACAACAGCCTACAGGCTTAACAGAGAGAGAGAGAGAGAGAGATGAACGACTACAACAGCCTATAGGCTTAACAGAGAGAGAGAGAGAGAGAGAGAGAGAGAGAGAGAGAGAGAGAGAGAGAGAGAGAGAGCAGCGTGTACAGCTGGGACAAGCTGACGTCATATGAGGGAGGATTGGGGAATATGTCTGGTGGAGGCTGGCTATTGATTTACACCTGGATGGAAATGAAGACAAGAGTTGAGGGAAAGGTCGAAAAGTTGCCGCATTTGGAAGTAAATACCGCCAGTTTTCGCCGCTCCGTTTCCGTTGGCTGGGGACTTTGGAGTACTTAGGTCTGGAAGTTGAAAGTAGATGGCATTTTCACGTGTGTCTGTTTTTGGGTGCTGGCATACATCATGAGCGGGTGAACTCATCTCGATGAAACTTGGTAAATTTATTCGTCAGGTAACCTTCCCGAGATGATTAACTTTTGACAAAGATCGGTCAAAGGTACAGGTTATTTTAGCATGCCTCTTCCAGGGGCAATCAAATAAGACTGATCATTTTAGCTATATATGAAGCAAGTGCACACATCAAATAAGCACCAAATGGCAAGAATGAACACAAGAATCTTGTAACATATATATCTAAATCTAAATCTGTATCTATCTATCTATCTAACTATATATATATATATATATATATATATATATATATATATATATATATATATATATATATATATATATATATATATATATATATATATATATATATATATATATATATATATATATATATGCATTTCTATTCTGGACAAAGCAATAAGGTTAAAAAGTCAGTGTTTTCATCTATGTTTTTAAGAGCATTACGGGTATGTAGCCCTGAATATATTGATGATGAAATAGATAAGATTAGGAATGCAGGCAAAAAAATTGAAATATCCTGATAGTGTATTAAACAGTGCATTTGAAGCGGCAAAAAAAGACTATGTATCAAAACCAGAAAGAACCTTACAACACAAAAAATTTGCTTGTTCTGCCTTATAATAATAGTATGAAAGATATCCCTCATCTTCTTAAGAATTTTGGTGTTAATGTCGCATTTAAGAACAATACAACAATGAAAATGTACTTATCAAGAACTCCCCAGACAATATTAAAGGATGTGTATATAAAATTCCGTGTAAGTCTTGTGACAACTTTTATATTGGCCAAACCGGGGAAAGCACTGGAAAAAAGAATTGAACAACATAAGAAATGTGTGAGATATGCACAAGGGAACAGTGGTATATTTGTACATGTTAGTGAGAACAATCATGCTATCAACTGGGAAGGGGCAAAAGGATTGTATATTCTAATAATGCACTGGAAAGGAACATCATTGAATCTAGCTTCATAAAAAGAAAGTTACAACCATAATATGAATATCAGTCAAGGGATGTATAAACTTGATCCTTTAATATCAAAAGAAATTTGTAAATTGTTTAAACTTTAAGGTAGGCAGTAGAGATATATGAAAATAGGATTATCATATTTGTAAACACAGTACGAGGGTAGTAATGTTAATGAGTTTCCAAACTCCGCCTCCATGACACCTGTCAGGTGTGGATCTGAGGTGGGTATGGTCTGTTTATCAGCAATGTCCCCTGAGAGTCTATTGTGATTTTTAGCCAAATGAGTTTTAAAGGCCACTCCTACCTCGACACCGGCCTGAGTGGGGATATGGAGTCTCTAACGGTTGTGTAAGTTCGTCAGTACTGTTCTTGTAGTATATATATTTGTGACTTCTCACACTCTGTATCAGTCCTTCGTCAATGGCTTGGAAATAAAGTCGAAACCGGTCAGGACCTATACCTCGTTTCTTATTTTTCACCTGTGGTAATGTGTGATAAATGAATCACGTACAAAAGTGATAATAATCATCATATGTATGTATATATATATATATATATATATATATATATATATATTATATATATATATATATATATATATATATATATATGTGTATATATATACATACATACATACCTCTCTTGTGGCCGACTGCGTTAGTGCGTCCCTGTAGTCCTGAGTCCTCGTCCGTCGCTGGTTCGACCCCACGGGACGTTGGACTTATTATCAACTAAAAAATTCCCCTTCGGTAACATATATGAAAATATATTATTTCCGAGGTAGAGCGAATTGGATATTAAAGGACGTTTGTAGCTTTCTGACTGTATATGAATCACGGTGATGTGATAAATAGTCATATATATATATATATATATATATATATATATATATATATATATATATATATATATATATATATATATATATATATATATATATATATATATATATATATATATATTTCACAAATGCCTTCTACGTTTGTCGTGATTTTCCCTCTTGATTTTGCAAAAATAAGTAAATTAGAATATTTATCTCCCGTATTTTAATTAACGTACATTTCAAAAGAAGCCCTAGTTGTTTTGATGTTTTCACACCAAAGTGTTCCCATGTTTTCTCAGCTCAGATGAGCCAGTGTAGGTGACTAATGAGAAACAAAGCGCAGGACCGTACCGGGAGTCATTACTGAATCTGACCTGACCCTAGTAAATGCGCCCCTAGGGTGACATTTCTCTCAGCTGCTTGCAAGCAGCACGCCCCCTTTGAGAGTTCCTTCTATTGTTACTATTGCTCTCAGTTCCCCAGTCACGCGTATTTTTCTTTTTCCCCTCTTTCCAAACCACCAGTGGTGCCATCAAGGGTCACCTTTCTTGACCTGACCCGCACCTGCAACTCCACCTACTAACACCTGCGTCCCCTACAAAATCCCTCGACTCTCCCATCTAATTGTCTACCCCACTGACACCTTTTCTCCCGAACCCTTATCTGGCCGCCAAACAGTGACCTTTCCAGGTACCTAGCCGGATTAACGACACACCCTACGAGGAGGACAATTGGGAAACCATTAATAAGAGGCTGTCAGAAGTGTCAAAATATAACCATCATTGGCGCCGATCTTGATATACATGATGGCTCCAGCAGACCCTTCTTGGCTAGTCACCTTCCAGACATCACACTGTTAGTGCAACCCGCGCTAGTCCCTCTTCAGAAGCCACGCCACTTGTATAGTCTAAGTTAGAGATACAATAGGCGATACGGCAAGGAAATAATGGAATTTAATATCAAATGGAAACCAGCAAAGGTGAAATAGGAAGAGAGTCACTATAGGATTCCGTCTGGTGTAAAGAAAAACTACAATAAGGGATGCTCAAGAAATGATGTGTGTGGGAGGAGATACAAAAGGTTGTAGCAAAGGCTATGATCAGATTAGTGCATATATTGCTGTAAGGAATGTTGTATGAAATAATGTACGAATACAGTAAGAATTCGGTTAAGATTAAACTAGGACTACAGTAGAGAATCTAACAAAGGATAAAGGTCTATTGCACGGGATATAATCGAGAATGTAGTAAGGATACCATTAGGATATGATGTAGGATTTAGAAGAAGACATAATGAGGATGTAGTGATTGATAAACGTACGAGGATGTAGTGATTGATAAACGTAAGAATGCATATATTAAGAAGTAATGAATAAATAGCACAACTAATCCATTGTTCCTAAAATCATAACTGTTCATTTAATATAAGATAATCATGCCCACTTATGGCGATATTTTACGCACTGTTATATCGTGGATGCAAATGTCTTAGGAATGTTTATTATTTACGATTAAGTGGACTACATTAGGATCGAGAGTTCGTGCTGGTGGAAGACCAACCTGGTTTAACTACTTTTAAGGACTAACCCAAATTGTGGAAGCAAATAGGTACATTTGCTAGGTGCAAAAAGTTAAGTATACCTTAGTTTAATCAGACCACTGAGTTGATTAATTAACAGCTCTCCTAGGGCTGGCCCGAAAGGATTATATTTATTTTACGTGGCTAAGAACCAATTGGTTACCTAGCAACGGGACCTACAGCTTATTGTGGAATCTGAACCACATTATAGCGAGAAATGAATTTCTATCACAAGAAATAAATTCCTCTTATTCTTCACTGGCCGGTCGGAGATTCAAACTCGCGGCCAGCAGAGTGCTAGCTGAGAACGGAACCCACCCGGTGCAACTGTCCGAACAACAGAAGATGGGTGTCTTGGTTATTACGTAGATTTATTAGCTTACAACACTGACCAAATCAGACTGATGACCACAGCCTTGCCCTCCAGGCTGTAGGTTTGGATGGATGACAAAGCTTTCCGTTGTACCATTTTCCTCAATTTCTTTCGAGAATTGAAATTGCGATTTTTCGATAACTGACATGATCTTGAGCGATAATCTGCATTATTTGAGCAATAACCGCTGGACATAACAGATGATTAGCCTCAGAAACAATTCAGGTTCTTCGGTACTGATAACAAATGCTGGATAAATAGTAATTAAGTTCTTCGAGTTAAAAGGAATAGGATGTCTGAGAGGGATTTCAGAAATCTATTTATGAAAGTTAAATCTTGTCACGCGAAGTATATTCACTCAGTGAGATCTTATATCTTTGCATATAAGAATCAGTCACCTTTTCCAGGAGTGATCTCTGTCTCTGTCTCTCTCTCTCTCTCTCTCTCTCTCTCTCTCTCTCTCTCTCTCTCTCTCTCTCTCTCGCAGATCAAACGACATGCTGGGGGCTATAAAAACAAGAAGGAAAAGCCCGATTGCTTCTCAGTTTAGGAACTTGTTCTAAAAGACGTCCAGCATCAAAAGCCCATCTTACTCAAATTGATCAGCAGATTAAATTTAAGCTTTAACAGGAGAGAAAAATTATGATTCTATAAAACTGGATAAATATGAATATGTACTTCGATACAAAATCTGTACGTGTGATATGTATATACATATACATATACATATACATATATATATATATATATATATATATATATATATATATATATATATATATATACATACATATACATACATACATATACACACAAATATTGAAGAAAAAGACGATATTGCACTGATCAATACTGACTACTGAAGTGAACATAGGAAATCGTAGTTTGTGCACCATGCGTTGCTTTGTCGTTGAAAGCGCACAGAGCATTATTGATTTTGCGTCTTTATATTTAGCTGAAAACGAACTCACAGCCATCGTTATCCATTCAATCTTATTCTTTAGTAAGGGTGTTTTCTTTAGTAAGGGTGTTTTAGTTCACGAAAGTTTTCCTCACTGGAAGCATTATGGAAGTAGATGCGTGCAATGCATCTGCTTCTAAGGAGAAAGCACCTTACTATATTGCCTTCGTCTTTGTAACTTATTTCTCAGATGATCTGCACTTGTCTCTGTCAGCTTGTTGATATGTTTTCATCTGTCTGTTGCTGCCCTAAGTATTTTACTCTAGTTTATTTGTTCGGCTATTCCCTTGGTTAGGACTTTTATAGCGTTTCTCGTATGGATGTGCGTTCTAAATTTTTTGTAAATAATAATCGTAATAACTCATACATATGTCTCCCATCGTGAAGTTGAAGTGAAATAGCTTTCAGGTACGGAATCGCTCGAGAAGTAGTGAATCGAATACAAATGTTGACTTTGCACAATGTCTGTCGATTTTGCAACAGCAATAACTAACATTTACTCAAGACGAAAATATTTTTCTTGTCCGTTTGCTTGAAATATAAGCTTTAACATATTAGCATCCCTTTTTTTTTTTTTTTTTACAAAAGAAATCACTTGTATCAGTATTTTCCAACGAATATTATGATGAAAGACCGTTACAAAAAAGTTATTTGGAAGTATTGTTAGGAGGACAGTTTATTATTTAGGAAATGCGAATCAAACTTGTTTAAAAGATGTTCCGAAGCCACTTCTTTCAACTTTCCACCTAACAGGATGGTCTTTGTCTAATTTTGGAGTTGCGTTCCCCACCCCTTCTATTTATTCTTCACAGCCACTTCTTTTCCCGGTTTCCTTCGGAGGCTGAGCTAGATAAGGCCAATTGGTCTATCCGTCCCGTCGGCCTCTGCATTCTTAAGAAATTGATATGACGACTTCCGTTTGCCACGGGGGTCGAAAGGCTGATTTGAAGCCAGTGAGTTTTCACCCGGTTGGATCAAAATCTGAAATCGGGTCGCACTCAAACGTCGACAGATTTTGTTTTAGTCCTTTGCAAATATCCCCGGAAATCTTCACGAGAGACAGAATATGAAGAACAGGTAAACAGCTCTAAAAAAACTGATGAATAAAACAAATTTGCAGGATGGAAGAAATTTATGTAATTGAAAATTCATATGAGTGAAATATTTCTCACACATGCTATGTAGTCAATATTTGCAAACATATACACCAATAGACAGAATGGCAGGCGGTTAGGTGCACGTATGTTTGTCACTCCAAAGTTTGAGATCCGAATGCAAAAATATGAAGAAATTCTGATGGCCACAGCAGGAGTCAAACCGGCATCCAGAGTATCACAAAGAGGTTACGTTAACCACCTGACCTTGACCACCAAATGCAGGAACATTTCTGATCTCAAGCATTGGAGTGAAAAGCATATCCTACAAGTATGAAGAATTTAAGAAGTTGAGAGGCCATGATGGTTAATTATAAGTTAAGATGGCATTGTGGTTATTACAGTTAAAACATACACACAAACACAGACATATATAGACAGACAGTATTTATACTGTATATATTGTTCATACATATATATATATAAATATATATTATATATACATAGACACACACATATATATATATATATATATATATATATATATATATATATATATCTATATATATATATATATATATATTATATATATATATATATATTCAGATATTTGCAATAAAGGTTATATTATATACTAAATAAAATGAAGATATTTGCTACAAAGGTTCTTCACTAAATAAAAAGAAAAAGGAGCATGAGCGCACGAGAAACAGTCCAGAAAACCGAAATCCGATCGGCAAAGGAGCAAGTCTAAGTAGGGAAAATAAGTACTGGTCAGTTTGATTTAGAGTTAACTTAATTTTCAAATGCCCTCCCGATGTTATATGGCCAACAAAATCTATTTTTCATTGTAATTCAATAATGCTCTTGTTTTCCTGGCTATTAATGGCGGTCACTGACAATATTGCCACTGTAAACTCTAACCTTGTTATATTTTCCTGTTAGATATTGGTTTTAATTCGCTTCGTTTGAAACACATCCACTTTTCCGGTTTTTCTATTTGCTCTGACTATCAGTTTCAAATAAATCCTAGTGTTTCTCTTATATCTTACTTATTATATTTATATCTGTTTTCCTCGTTGGACGAGTCGGTAGGGTTTTCGGCTAGCACTCTGCTAGGCCCGAGTTCGAGTCTCCGGCCGCCCAATGAAGAATTAGAGGAATTTATTTCTGGTGATAGAAATTCATTTCTCGCTATGATGTGGTTCGGGTTCCACAATAAGCTGTAGGTCCCGTTGCTAGGTAACCAACTGGTTTTTAGCCACGTAAAATAAGTCTAATCCTTCGGGCCAGCCATAGGAGAGCTGTTAATCAGCTCACTGGTCTGGTTAAACTAAGGTACACTTAACTTATATCTGTATTTATTAGTATGTTTATCATATTTATATCTGTTTTTATTAGTATGTTTCTTTTTCTTGCACTTTTACCTCTCCTTACAACCGTTAATAATTTTGTGGCACTACTAACTTGTGTCTCTGAAAATGAATAGATTATTCCCATCTGATACGACGCTGACCTTACATTTAGAGATATTAAGCGAATATTACAAAAGTTTATGGTCTCCTAATGTAGAGTGCTTGGAATTTTTTTTCAGATATGCTGCATAACATATACTTTGTGATACTAAAATTAGTTTGACAGTTATCTGTAATGCAGTAATTTTCTTGCTCTTACATTTTGCTATGAAAATTATTATTATTATTATTATTATTATTATTATTATTATTATTATTATTATTATTATTATTATTATTAGCCAGGCTGCATCCATACCTTGAAACACACTGCTACGAGCCAAGTGCCCCATAGGGAAAACGGCCCAGTAAAAAGAAACAAATACAAAAAAAAAAAAAAAAAACAGAAGTTAAGCATAAAACATAAGGGAGAAATAACAAAAGAAAACAAAAAAAAGATGAACAGCTAATCTAGAAAATGAGACGCAAGTCAACTCGCTCAACGAAAAAACCTTGGCAGTAATTTTGAACTTTTGATGTTCTAATGATTCAATTACATGACTAAGAAGATGAGTCTGTAATTTGGTCAGAGCTGGTAAAGTGTTTCTAGATTGGGTGGTAATGTATTAAGTGAACAGCTGAATGCAGAGGATGATCCCAGTCAAGAAAAATCTTATACAATGCACAATGAGCTAATTGAACAGCAATGCCAGAGACTATTATCAAGACCAGGGGTAAGAAATTTAACTGAACTCAAGTTTTTGAACAGTTTTAGAGAGTCAGCCGCTGAAAACCCAACAATGAAACAATATTGAAAAAATTAAAAGTATTAAGATATTCCCTGAGGAAAGACAAGTCTCCAAAATTCTTGGAATATTTTCTCAATAAACAGACAGTCAAATATAGTATAAAATCTAAATCTGTGATTGTGCCAACCGCAAACCTTCATAACCTTGATGTCATGGCCTCCACATTCATAAATGGTCTTATGTGCAAGTTACTCATTCCTAATATACACAGCCATCTCCATAGCAACAGAATTGGCATCACTATCGGTTTCTTGAAGCCTGGAATAAGGAGCTCAGGTGAGTGCATCTGAGAAACCAGTTTCTATACACAGTAAAATATCGTGCTGTCTAGAAGCGAATAAAGGTCACCAATTTTACTATGAAGTCCATGAATACAGGTTTATAGAACACGCTGATCCTGGATTTTTCTCCTCATATCCGTCCAGTACACGGATAAAAGGCAAGACAAAGTTTACATTATACTTAAAATCACCATAATGATAGCAATAAGAGCACGACTACCTGCAAATGAGTGCAGAGAATCCAAGCATAGATGATGAAGTGGCGGAAAAACTCGTCAAAATAGCAAAGCCAAAGCACCCTGCAGGCAACCCACTTCTATTGAAGGAGGAGGGACAGTACTGAAGGTTTTGAAAATGTACATCAAAGATGAAGCTAAGCACAAGGATAGGAATAAGGAAACCCCCTGATAAAGAATCAGGCATCCTTCACCCTTCTGTTAAGCCTACCCAAACTTACTATCTGGAAGAACAAGAGGATGAGCAAACTGAAAAGAAGAGTGTTTGTTAGTGTATCCTTAATCAAGAGCGCTCTTCCAAGACGAAAAAACAGTGGTCTGATTTCGGAGTGACCTCCTAGGAGAGCTACCTGCCTTAGCTAGAGTCTCTGACTAGTAACGGTAACTAGCCACAATGATCAGAACGATAGCTTCAGTGTAGTCAGACGGGTGAGGAAAGATGTGTGAACAGGAGAATCTATTTAGTCTAAGCGTAAAAAAATGAAAAAGGAAGGACTGGAGGAATCCAACATCATTCTTTTTGACCAGTCCTTGAAAGTTGGTTGGTGCCTTGACAAATCTCGTAGAGATTATTTCGTCGAGTAATTTAATGATTAATTAGTTTCGAAAACCTAAAGTAGGCTAGATCACTAGTTTATGTTATGCTAATTCCGGTTGGGTGAGGGTTTACGTTGATTTAAAATTTTGTTGTAGGAGTATGAAATTGCAATTTCCATGGCCAACAAAATCAGGTCCCACCTCTGCATAATAAAAAGTTACCCATAATTCCTATTTTAGGCGATAATAATTAAGGTTCATGGAAACACAGAGGAAAGTAGAAAGTTCCACGTCATAGAAGCAAATAGTGAGAGGGACAACCAAAGTAAAGAAAAAGGATTGGAGCCTTAATTAGATTTTTCCTCTATTATTGATAATCTTCTCTCTGAAGTTCCTGTTCCATTGTTTATTTGTTTTATGTATTTATTTGTTTGGTCTGGAATAGAAAAGTTCACCATACAACATTCTCGTGGTTCCTCGATGAAGCACCATGAATAAGATCAATAAGTCCTATTTCTACATCTTCTCACAATAGACGACTCCCTCCAAGTCCAAACTTTCAAAATAGTCGCAGGATATCTAGAAAGCATAGGAAAATTATGAGATATTCCAGGCTACTATTGAATTTCTTTAAAAAGCTGTATAAAATGTCTTTAAACCTTTGTAAAATATACCTAGAAAACGTTTGTTAGAGATCCAAAATACTATAAAAACATGCTAGACGCACATCAACAGCTCCATCAAAATCTGTGTAAAATATTGCAGACCTATTGCAAAAAACTGCACCGAAAAGTTATAGAAAATAACTGAGACGGAATATGATAAGTCCATCGAAAAACTATACTATAAAGCATTTCAAAACCCTCGAAAAGATTTGAAGAGGTGAATGCAGGATGTGAATAATGGATTTCGATCGGAATGAGACATCGTTAGAGTTACTGTCCACCAGGACACTTTTTTTTTATTCTCTAATTGCCTTCTTAATGCGGCAAGAAATTGTTTCCCCTTCAAAATCAAATCTCTAGTTCTTGGGGGAAGTAATAATAACACTAATTAAGTTATGCATTGTTAATTGTGCTCCTCAGGCATTTGGCATTAAAATTAATAGATTTTATCAAAAGACTTAATGATGTTTGGTCTTTTACTTCCCACGAGGGATATAAATGTATGTGTTGTGTACACACGCACATACACGTGCAAACACACACAAATTATATATATAGTATATATATATATATACATATATATATATATATATATATATATATATATATATATATATATATATATATATATATATATATATATATATATATATATATATATATATATATATATATATATATATATATATATATATAAATGGATGTATATTCCAGCATAATTCTGAAACGCATGAGCAATTTCAACCAGACTTGGTATACATATGACTTACTATCTGGAAATGACTACTGTGAGGGTAAGACATCAACAGCACCAAAGGGGGGGTGGGGGTTGGGAAGAGAGAGAGAGAGAGAGAGAGAGAGAGAGAGAGAGAGAGAGAGAGAGAGAGAGAGAGTAGAGGGGGCGTTAGGGGGAGGAAAGAGGGGAAAGAGACAGGAAGGGTTGGGGAGAGAGAGAGAGAGAGAGAAAGAAAATGAGAGGGACAGGAAGTAAGAGAGAGAGAGAGAGAGAGAGAGAGAGAGAGAGAGAGAGAGAGAGAGAGAGAGAGAGTTTAGAGAGAGGCGGTGAGAGAGGTTGATCAGCTAGTGTCATTATATTTATAATATATATATATATATATATGCCGGGTTGATCAGCTAGTATATATATATATATATATATATATATATATATATATATATATATATATATATATATATATATATATATATATATATATATATATATATATATATGAATGTTTGTCAAATAAGCCACAAATATCGTTTAGTACGAAAATAACTTACACCATAAGGGAATAATAACTGAGAGCTGATAAACCATTTTTGCATTATTTTGTCAAAGAATAATGCGTTTAATAAAGAGAGAAAAAATAATAAAACACAAGAGTCCTATATTCACTGTGTTCCATAACAAGATCACGAGAGAGAGAGAGAGAGAGAGAGAGAGAGAGAGAGAGAGAGAGAGAGAGAGAGAGAGAGAGAGAGAGAGAGAGAGATTAATACACAATATTACAGAGAGACATGCACTACAAAATCCTCCATTTAGTCACCTTTGTGTTACTGAACATTTTACACGAGCTACATTAATTTTTAAACTTAGTTGCTACGTTTGACAGAATTTTCATGTGTGCCAATAAAGATTTTAAGTTGCAGTCGATGGTAAAAACATTTTTCCCTCTCTATCTTATGGGAAATGTTCAGGTGTGTGGTAAAAACACACGGCCGTGTCTGGAAACCAATTTAATATCGGCAGAATGTAGTGAATATATTTTTTCAGTTTTTCCGAGAGCCCGAATTCTGCCTTTTGCAGATCTGATCGATGATTTTTCACTAACGTCGTATGCTGTGCATATTAAAGTGAAGATGATAATGATGATTATGAATTTTAACCACGATTCTTACTACAACAACTACTTTTATTAGTATTAGCAATAACCGCTGTTACTCTTTATTCATATTTACAAAGACCACAGCTCTTACTTCAACTTAATGTTTCGGTATTGTCGGAGAGAGTCCGAATTATCCCGTAAAGCCCCGCCTGGTTTTCTTAATACTCAAGTTTTCACAAAACATGTTTTGAGAAGCGTGTCCTTGCATCATTGCATGTCCCTTCCAACTTTCCTTTTATGCCTACTTGTCCCCTTTACAGCTTTTACTGCCAAATTCATGAACTTTTTTATGCTCTTCCCTCCCGAATTATCTTTTTACATCCTGTATCATTTGGGTTCTGGCTTTATTCTTTCTCGCAACTTTTCTTCATATGCTGTTCCACGAACCCATGGTTTATAAGGATTTATTTAATTTATATTGAAAAAGCAATTTACCATAAATAAGAGGAATGTTTCTTTTAAGTTTTGGTTCGTGAAAACTGTCATAAAGAAATCACTGAAATTATCCATGGTTCACTTTCCAGTCTCTGTCTTTGTCTTCTCATGCCATGTTTCGTGACCTCCCGTGTTTGCTGTGACCTGGCACCTGGCTCCTCGAGAAATACTAGAGTTCGGAAATAATTAATCACTCTTCGTTCCCAGATTTCTGAGTCTCTTCATCTCCTTCAACTCTTGCAGAATCCTGGAACTTCACATCTTTCTTTGTGCTTCCAGACATGCATTTCCTCATATTTCATTTTTCAGCATCGACGAACTCAAACTCATTATGTATTTCCGGTCTTCACAAGTTCCGCAATTAGCCTTATTTCGCGTTTCTGAAATCCATGAAATTTGCTCCTATTTTCATGTTTCAGGAATCGCAGAAATTCTGGTATTCATTTGCTCACACAGAGTTCTAAGTTTCCTTATCTTCTCTGTTCTGCATGTTCTTCTTTCCTTTTAGAAATAAACAATGAAAACTCCTCTTCTCTGTTTATAGAACACAAGATTGATAACCCTTCTTTGGCGTTTCTTGATTAATATAATTCCTCATTTTCATTTATTCATCCTGATTCTGAAACAGAGGATAGTCACAAATCCTTGTGATGAGGTTTTGGTTTGATTTACCAACTAGTACAAATATGTTTTAATAGATTAAACACAAACTCTTAGATGTTGAACGCTGCTTTAAAGTGGGTTGAGGTATTTTTTGTTAATACCTAGAGTTAATTAATTAAAGCTAATACCTTGAGGGAGGAAAAGGTTATGCAATTCTTTATGCTTTTGCTTTTAGTGTATCAAATAGATTATAAGTAAATTTGTTCTGCTAGACATTTTCTTGAACTTCCTCTCAAGGTACGAGCGCTGGTCGGCTGGGTTATTAAAAATATAGATAACTGTTACATTTCCGTGATGTTTGGAAAACACCAACAATGCAATGAAGGGATATGAAGATTTTGCATGAAGACCAAATGTAAAATCACTTGTCAGTTAAAAATCATGAGATGCAAGCTCTGTTGGAATTCTCCTTTCATTCCATGAGAGTTTCATTTTAAATGTTTCAGTTTTAAGCCTGATGAAACTGAAGCTAATAAGATTGTGGTGTTTATACCAAGTGAAATGAAAACAGGAATACCACTCTGGTCAGCTCCGACCCCCGGGGATGTAAATAAAGTCATTCTAATGTTTTGAGTTCTAGACTCGGGTGAGACGAGGTCATGGGCGATGTAACAGGTCAAATACATTCACTGAAAGCTAAGGTGGAAAACTGTATTCCCTTTCCTGTCATGAATACCGATTTACGATGGTACAATAATTACACATGATGTAGAATGACTTTTATTATCAATTGTCACAGAAGGAAAACTTTGGAATAATCCCATACCGAGAGAGAGAGAGAGAGAGAGAGAGAGAGAGAGAGAGAGAGAGAGAGAGAGAGAGAGAGAGATTTATCCGCAAGGCTCTGAAGAGCTACAATGACAATCACCAACAATGGCGTCACCTTGTCAAGAGAGAAAGTATAAAACAATCACCAACATTGCTATAAAGTTGTCAAATGCAATCCAATAAAGAGAGAAAAATTCCCGTTCGGCCAAACTGAATCATGACCCGAGCCAGCGCGAGCGTGCGAGTAAGTGTAATGATACGGTGGGTAATGCAACTCACGGCCAGGCCACAAAATGCCAGAGTTGTAATGGGGGAGTGTCAGGCGGTCCGGGTTAGTGTGTGTGTGTGTGTGTGTGTGTATATATATATATATATATATATATATATATATATATATATATATATATATATATATATATATAGTATATACAGTATATACACAGATAGATAGATGGATAGACAGACAGATAGACAGTTAGACAGATTTAGAGTCTCTCCTACTATATACATATGAAAGGAAAATTTACATTATTACAATAATTTGATTCTATTTAAAATGTTTTAATTTGATGCTTTAATAAGAAATTTATCATCAAAATTTATTTCACCATTCATGTAATAGTTTAGGTTTTATGTTCAAGATCTAACGTAACGGAAGTCAATTTTTCGCATTATTGTGTTCAATGCCTTTTGAAAATTAAACTGAAAAGAATTACGGATATCTTCAGTAATTGTCTCGATAGATCTTCGCTGTCTATTATTTAATGTTAAAGTATTTTTATAATCTTTATTGCCTGTCTATCAACTAAGGGCTTTGATTATTTTTTTTAGAGATTCCTAAAAATCTTTATAGAAGAAATGCAAATTTATGTAAACAATATGTATAAAAATGTGAGGTTTTTTGTACAAGCATACAATGGTGACTCTGATATGAAGCTAAAGAGAGAGAGAGAGAGAGAGAGAGAGAGAGAGAGAGAGAGAGAGAGAGAGAGAGAGAGAGAGAGAGGAAATGTCTTCATTGGGAAATAAAAAGATAAAGAGTAATTCAAGAATATAAGGACAAACTACAAGAGAGAGAGAGAGAGAGAGAGAGAGAGAGAGAGAGAGAGAGAGAGAGAGAGAGAGAGGAAATGTGTTCATTGGGAAATAGAAAGATAAAGAGAAATTCAAGAATGTTAAGACAAACTACAAAGAAGAAACGAATGCTTGACCTACAACAGAACTTGATTCTAAAGTCACGTCCAGCAGTCATAAAAGAATCTCATACTTTATCTTTTTATCTTTCTTTTTTATTGATTTCCCATTTTCCTTTTGCTCACGCTTTGCTTAAATTTCACTCTCCCTCACTCTTATTTTGCAATTTCGTTTTAGTGTTTCGCTAAATCTCACGATTACCCTAAACACTAAGCTTACACTTTCCCCGAAAATCGATACTTTTTTTAGAGGAATTTTCCCCATGAGCGGAAATTAACTACTGCTCCTACCGCAGTGATGTAAGTACATATAGGTTTTATGCAAATACTTCCTAACAGATAAACTCATTCTACATGTTCTCTCGAGACACTGTTTAATCTTTTCTTTCTGTAAACTGACCTTCCCAAAGCGCCATTGCCTTCCAAATGATCGTGAATCCTTCCCCAGAAAACCGGATAACTATTATGAAATTTACGCTACTTATATCTTACGCGGCCAGCAACAACCAAGATATTATTAAACTTCTCCATCACAGTGGTGAAGTTTATTGTTGCCGCCCGTAATTTTATTAAATTTTCTCACTCTTTCGTCTTCCTTTTCATCGGATTTTAAGAAAATTTGGTTGGGATAATACCTCATTATTATTTCACCTACATGATTATGAATTAAGGAATTTTCAAAACGACGAGTTCACGAATTTTGCTCTAGTCGTTAAACTCAGGTATACATTTATCTCTCATTTATGCAGTTCTCTCTCATTTTTAGCAGTTTTAAATAAGTTGTTGCATTATTTCCCTTTCCTACCAGTTTCCGGAGAAAAGGTAAACTGGAGGTGATAATGTTTGCGCCATTCAGCAACGTCCACTGGGCTGAAAAGAAAACCAGGAATTGATCTACAATGAGTCCTAGAAAAAAAATCAGGAAATTGCGAAAGGTAACATGCGCGCCAGATGACAAGGAACACATTCTACAGGATTTTCACAAAATCCGAATTGTGGTTGTATTTAGGAGCAATGACCTTTAAGGCAATGGAACGTTCTCTAGCATGGGGAAGTTGACCCAGTTTCGTTCCATGAACAATTAAAGTTATTTGTCATTATTAATATCATCAGTTACTGATGGCGTTATAGTCCAAGTAAAAAAAGTAAATTTTATTTTACATCTCATAAATAATGATAATGATCATTCTAATATCATTTAATGAAATGCAATTTTAAGGTATCTCTCTTTTTTCCATTCATAAACTATCCCACTGGATTAAAAAAAAGTAAACCCCAAGATTAGGCCTGGCGCAAGCCCAAGGGGTTAATAAAACTATTTTTAGAGTTCCCACATTCCAGACAGGAGCGTACGAGAGTGGAGAAAGTAACTTATATTTTTATTTCTTTATATTTCTCCGTGGCTAAAATGACGTACCTTTCCATTACATCTACACATACTAGGCTGAATTAGTAAAAACAATCGTTCAACAAAATATTGGGAATACATACTAGGCTGAATTAGTAAAAACAATCGTTCACCAAAATATTGGGAATAAACTGAAATACACTTTCAAAAACACCTGCATAAACACTGAATGATTTAAGGGATGACTGTACTAAAAAGTATCTTTTTTGTATACCTAAAAACAGCAGGTGAACCTCATTTTTTAGGTACCCACCATGAATACGTTTTGACGGAATTCCTAAAATGCAATCACCATGATGCATGGATTCGGGAGTTGCACTAAAATATGCGTCCTATGTACCTAATATCAATTTGGTGGTGCGCGAAAAACTTGTTTTTTCACTATAATGTAGTTCTGATAAGTAGTCAGATCTTAAAGGCGCACTTCTTATTATTGTTCGAGGAACTGTGTTAATATGTACCTTTGTAATCGACGATTAGTAAGGGGGCAAAACTGTGGTAAGTTGGCTGTATTATTGACATATACACAAAACCCCGATGGAACTGTATGGAAAGTGTTGTATGTGAAAAGTTCTCTTATGAGCTTCATACATCTTAAACATCAGCTTACACTCCAATTATAGGAAATCCACTGATAAAAGACATTTGAATGCGAGTTGTCTGGAGCCCTGTTTTAGTAATTAACCTAAAAAATTCATGACGAAGTAAGAAAAGTCTTGGCATTCTTCTAGGGATTGTTTTAAAATATTATGTAGTGTAATATTTCTTGTGTTATTTAAGTAATGAAGCTACAAATTTTATATGCATCAAGTTTTAGAATTCTTGCATGTCTTAGAACTGCAGAAAAATATCGGATGAACAGGATGCAGAATTCCTAAATCCTCATCTACAGATCCATCTGCTTATCGCAAATGAATCAGAACGATCTCACAGAATGTCATCACTCGAATTAGAGTGGAACCATTAGGCTAATCATGAGAAATAAGGAGAAACTATTCATTAGACTAATCATGAGAAATAAGGAGAAACTATTCTCATCAGAATTAGGTCTCATTTGACGCCTCTCTGAACACAGCAGTTTCACACGATCATCTCTGTTGCAACCACTTCATCAAGAACAGCGAGTGAACTTCACTGTGTCTTAAATGACAGGTTCCTGTGACTTAAATGCCTGTGATTTGCATACGAGCGCTGACTGAAAAGTGACACTAATGAATGCGAAGGCTAAAGTTTATCTTTCTATTTATGCTTCACTTAGAAACTCTTGGAGTAATTGGGATGTCAGAAGGATAGTACGGAATGAATAAATGGCTAGGCAAGGAAACAATTAAATGGGTTAATGAATAAACGGCATTAATTTTATCACCTGGTAAGGTGTTGGGTAGCAACTGCTTAGGTTTATATCAGATGAACAAATAAATAGCTAAATTATTGAATGAATAAATAAATGAAAATAAAAAACAAATGAAAAGATTAATACAGTAAATGAAAATAAAATAAATGAAAGGATTAATAAATAAGTAAATAGATAAATAAACTAATGGAAATTCAAGTAGATAAATGCATGAAAACTTATGAATGAATGAAAAAAAAGGACAATTATGAGTAATATGCTCCGCATCGCCAGAATGGCGAACCAAACAATCAAAAGGTTTGGAACTTTTAAAAACACCGTGAGCATCAGCCCTTGTTCCCATTATAACCTTTATGAGCTTTAAGAAGTAAGTTAAGTCTGGTGCTTCCTGTCAAGTTTTAATTTACCAGATGGGAAGAGAAATTTTTTGATAAAGTTTTTCCGATTTTTATATTATCAACATCAGGCAACACACACACACATATATATATATGTATGTATATATGTATATATATACATATATACACATATATTTATATATATATATATATATATATATATATATATATATATATATATATATATATATATTAATGGCCACACTGCCCTCTTAACTTCTCGGATTCTTTGTACTTTTTGGGATACGCTTGTCACTACAAAGCCTTTGGATCCAAGTGTAAGAAATATGAAGCAATTATGATGTCCGGCAGCGGCAAACGAACCCGCTTCCTATAATCACAGGTCTGCAGAGTGACCTCGTTGTGATTATATACATACATGTACACACATGTACACACACACACACACACACACACACACACATATATATATATATATATATATATATATATATATATATATATGAACACTTCTGGGAATGTCTTGAGAACATGTATTAAAATATTATTAATCAAGTTAAAATATGATAAATCTCCTTCTTTTGAGCCTAACTTACATCGAAACTCCTCGATTAACTTTTTCTCCCACTTAGAGGGGTTATGAAAATAAAACGTTTTTTTCTTCGTTTTTCTGCATGAAAGTGACAATGGCATAAAAATATTAACGATGTGAAATACCAATTGTTATTTACACGTGACAACATCGTTATTGTTATTATATGTGTACTCATGGGGTGTTGTATTTACAAGAAATGTCATATTCTCCAGCAGGTTTTAGCATTACCGGAAGTCTACGGCATATTCAGAATTGTATTATATGATGAAAGCTTTACGAACAGAATCTTTACTTAATAGGATTACAGCTTTATATAAACTTTACGTATGACTCAAACATCCCAAGTAAAATCTTTACTTATCACTGAAACTATGTAAACGTGATCTTAAGCTAGGACTGAAGATTTATGAAACAGAATCTTTCGCACATATGAAGTTTCGTACATAATAACGCTTTTAAATGCGACCAATCCCTTACACGATGACTTATCTTTTCACGTGACCGAAGCTCTGCAAATAGAATATTGCCAGAAGAATGGGGCATTGTACAGGATCTCTTTATGAAAAATCGCATTTTTTAAGGTAGAATGCATTTTTCCTAACATACCAACCCTCGGTCCTTTACATATGGGGATACTTTCGGCGTAGCTGAACATAGGCCAGAAAATACTTACAAAGCATTAGTTGGTGTCACTACCAGCTGGGCATGAGGTTGGCAACTGTGGGGAACCCACGGTGCTAACCGCCCAGATTCGCGCATCAATTCGCTCTCTGGTCTAGGGCAGATTGTGGGGCGGCTGAGCTGGGGTAACCTGAGTAAAGGACCTCGGGTTTGTATGTTAGGAAAAATACATTTTGCCTTGAAAAATGCGATTTGTTCCTAAACAAATACAAAACCTCGGTCCGTAAGTAGATTTTTTACATATATGGCTGATGCCTGAGCATAGAGTTTTTACACACAACTGAAGATTTACATCCTTACATGTGATTAAAACTATGCGGTCTTCATAGATGACTGAGGCTTTGTGCGCAATATCTTAGTATGTGACAGAAGCTTCGTCCGTTGAGTATTTGTACATGGCTGAATCTTTGTACATAGAACCTGTACATGTGACTACATAGTGATAAACAGTATGCTACTTCGGCTTTGTAAATTGAATTTTTACATGTCAGTAAAGCCTTGCTTATAGACTTTTTTTAATATGACTGAACCTTCGTAAACAGGATCTTTACCTGTGACTGAAGCTTTAGCATGATAACTGAAGCTTAGTACATCAAATTTTTACACAAGGCTAAAGCCTCGTTCATAATATCTCTATTTATGACTGAAGCTTCGTACACTTCATCTTGACGAATGATTGAAGCTTCGTACACTTAATCTTGACAGATGATTGAAGCTTTGTATGAAATATATGACTGAAGCTTCCAGTTTATTGTACCTGTAGCCAATCACATTCCATTTTTATGTTGTCTCAGGACTTTCAAGTTCAACTGAAGTGACATTTCCCAGCAGTTTCCTTCTAGATTTTACAATTTCATAATTGACCAACAAGCTGTTTCTTATGTGAATGATTGACTAAAAAAAATATGGCTTAAGTCACTGGCACTCAATTTCTCGTTGCTTAATAATAATGGAATCATTGGAACTGCCACTAGTACGTTAGTATAATTATAGACCAAAAGTTACCTAACGTCCCAATCAAGTTCTCTGCGCAATATACTATTGCTCTGTTTCTTAATGTTTTGTCTTCATTTCCTTCACCTTCACTATTCATTTCAAAGGACAATATCGATAAAACTTTCGAAATACTACTTCTTACTATCCATCACTCGTTTTCTTTAGTTTGATTATTCACTTCCCACTAAAACCAAATAACAGGTGTCTTTCATATTTACTTCTCATGAGAACGTCTTACATTTCCTAATAAGACAAACTTCTTTGTTCTTTCCTAAGAAAATACATAGCAATGCCCTAAAATGCCTTTCTGTAGTCATCTCCCTTGGAAATGAAGCGTAAAAATAGAGCATTTTCAGCGCATTTCCGACGGAAAAAGTAGTTCTTGAACGAAATAGGTTCTTCTTAGCACACTGGTGCTTCCCTTTATATCCATCGTCGGAGAAACCATTCCACGGGGACCTATTGGTTGATCTGAAGAGGTAATGATGCTATCAACGGCGTATCAGCCCTGATGTTATCGAGAGAGTGCGCTCGGTTTCAGTGCGTCGTAATCTCTCGGGAAATCGCCTTCGTATCACGTCGACGTATTTGTAAGTCACATTAACGCCGTAAGAGTTTTCGGAATATTATCAATGTTATCTTACTTCGCTTGGGGATAACCGTAAAATTAATTATGATAATAGTTTTATTATTATTATTATTATTATTATTATTATTTGTCATACTTCGATTTTATCCAAGTAAATTTTAGCTTTTCTACTTAAGCAGAAAAGAGATCTCGATGACTGCCGCTCCTCCCATATTTTCTTTTTATAACCTCCAATAAATTCCTTTAAATCTTAATTGTAAGACGTTGCAAATGAGAAGGCAAATACTACTACTACATTCATAACAGTGTATGCAACATATTTAAGACATATCTACTATAATATGAATACGAGTATACACGTATGCACACATATATGTCTGCACATGTATGTATGGATTTATGTATCAGATGCTGAGACACGAATAACCCATTAATATTATATTCGGGGTACCGAATATAATTAGGCCTAGGAATTGCAGTTAGTGAATGCAGCATACCTTGCAGCATTCCTGCATCGGGTAAGAGCCCATGCCTTTTGGGTCGGAACGAGGGAGACAAAATAAATGCACAAAGACATCAGCAGAAGTAATGGCTGGATGTAGATGGCTTGGAACATCAATTGACTGTCGCCCTTGTTAAACCCCAAAAAAGCATAGGCTCAAATCCTGCTTAGGGTATATGCAGTCATCTTGATCTCAATTTCCTTTTGGTGTGCGTTATTCCTAAGGTGTAGTGGATTCAGTATTAACTGAATATTGGTGATTTCATACTGGTTAGTACAAATAGCGTCCTGAGTAAAATGATTTACAAAATACCACATATAATCTACTTTGAAGATGTAGCTCACACCAGAACGTAAAACGTTTTTGATCATTTAAAATTTAAGCGGTTTTTACGAAAAACATTTTGTGGTCAAAGAATCCTGTCTCTTTCATTGCAAGTGCAGTGTTTCCTTCCTAGACGTCATTGGTTGTAGAAATATTTTCATTCCCAAAACAACTATATTCATCTAAATCTGAAAAACTCAGATGGGTTTTCTGCTTGTACACCCTAACGTGGTTGATAACTGGTTGCTTCAAAAATTTTAAGGTACGAATTCTGATAATAGCTGATGAACGAAAAATAGACTATTACTAAAAAAAAAAACTATTCGCATAATTCGTTGTTGGCCTGATATACCAGTTCAGTGAGCTAAGTGCTTAAGCGCAGTCTCTCTCTCTCTCTCTCAGGTCGATTTGAGTAAACATATTCAAAAGAATAATCATTTTGGAATATTTACCTAGCCTGGGAGGGGAAGAATACTTAATATTTACATGTTTTGCATATTCTCGTGTTATAGTGCCCCATACTGGTTATTATTGGTTGATGTGTCGCCATATATCATTTTATATTTATGCTCCGCTAGCAATATATGATAAAAAATCTTATGATTCTAGAGCAGCGCCTTGGTTGCGTTTCACTGTTGAGCATTTGAGAATGGAGCCTGTGTTTCTTTGGTAGTGTAAAAGTCTTTGCAGAATTCTGGCAATAAACGATTCCTTGCTGTACCCCTCCGAACATTCTCTCTCTCTCTCTCTCTCTAAAACACGACGGAGGATTCTTTAGTAGTAGTTACAAGAAGTATTCCTGATGAAGCTGGTTGATTTTGATGACTGCTTCTTTCTTGAAGTCCTAAAAGTATACTATTTCACAGAAGATAATAACTGTTTCCTAGCGGTGTTGATGGCTTGGTATTTAATGTCTTACCCTTTCTAACGCATGCACTCTTCCAACTTCTGTAATGGACAAATGTCCTGTTCATGAAGCGGACACGACCGATTGTTTGTAGGACTTGCAGCGTTCTCCTTTAATGTTCTGACATTTCCCAACACTGGTGGGCTTGTAGAATACTGATCTCAGGAATTGGCTTTCCATTTTTTTTACACTGGCACTGAAAAATGAGGAAAATTTATTCACGTTCGTCTCCATCTTGACACCAAAGAACGTGCTTGCAGGGAAGACAAATATCAAGATGTGCTGATGTACCTGCCATAGTTTGGGAAGTCTAGAAGAGACCCTTTCCTGAACTTCAGTCACGTATATGCTAGAAAACATGATGTCGAGGGAGATCCCATCCCTTAACTATCTTTCGGGAATAAGAACTTCCATTTTCGTGATAATGGGGACTTCCCGAGTACACATGTCCTCATTAAACAAATGGTCAGTTAGGTAGCATCTGATCTACAGGTTTGTCCATCATCATATTCAGAGCATCATCAAAGGAACTTTCATGAGTAGCTCTCCATAGCTGCAATGCCACCTTGCGGGATCAGAGCAAACTGTATCACTTGTTGGCAATCACTGTGGTCACCATCTGAAAAAGCGTTGGCTAGAATTGGTGCGAATGAATTCGGACAAAAGCTGTTAACATCTATTAAGTGAAAAAGTGCATAAATTCTATATAAGCACTCAGTTAGCCGATGCTCAACTGACTATCATTCTGTATAAGTATATGAAATGCCTTATGTTATGAAAGTCTTCTGAGCAGGGAAATATGTACCTGGCAGTTAGTCATTTGTAATGCTTCATAGTTATGGGGAAGCTAGAGCCGTCCCCTTCTATGTCTATCTTTCTGCCTATTTATCTATCTATCTATCTATCCATCTATCTAGCTATCTATCTATCTATCTATCTATATATACACACACATATATATATATACTGTATATATATATATATATATATATATATATATATATATATATATATATATATATATATATATATATATATATATATATATATATATATATATATATATATATATATATATATATATATATATATATATATATATATATATATGTATAATGAATTTCAGTACCTCGTTCAGTTGTTTTGTTTGCTGGGAAAGTCAGAACTATTGCCTTCCGATCGTTTCCCAGTATGGGTCATCTCACCTCTTTTTATGGTTTATTTTTGTGTAGGTGAGGTGACGACTGGGCCCATTTCTGATTAAGGTTAGGCAGTATTGAGATGGGGACCTGATAAGTTATAAGTAGTTTGGAGGACTTCTTTAGTAGAGTCAGTACTGGGATGGAGACCTGATAAGTCATAAGAAACATGGAAGACTTCTTTAGTAGAGCCAGTAGCGGTATGGAGACCTGATAAGTCTTAAGCAGCATGGAGGACTTCTCTAGTAGAGTCAGTACTGGGATGGAGACCTGATAAGTCATAAGAAACATGGAGGACTTCTTTAGTAGAGTCAGTATCGGTATGGAGACCTGATAAGTCCTAAGCAGTACGTAGGACTTCTCTAGTAGAGCCAGTATCGGTATGGAGACCTGACGAGTCCTAAGCAGCATGGGGGACTTTTGTTGAGTCAGGATGCAACAGCATTACATTTTTTGGAACTCGGGACCTGCAGGGTGAGCACGAGTATGATGTCCACCAATTCCAGCTTCGTCCGATTAAGCAGCTTCGTCTGTTTTGTTGAGGATCACGGCTCCTGGATGGCAGCTTAGGCTGTGCTGCAGCTTCGTCTGCGGATGCATGTGTAGCTCCGGCTCTGTGCATATTTGCAGGTGGTAATCGCATTTGTGCTTCTGCTGCGTCACTTTTCCCGAGTGCTGGAGTGTCCTGCACTGTTTGTTGCAGTGGGGTTTCGAACCCAAGGTTTTTGCAGTTATTTTTCTGTTAATGTTTATCGCGCTCGGGAGGAGAAAGTTATTGTGTTTTCGTGGCTTTATCTCGTTGTCGTAACCTTGTTGTTTTGATTACGTTTATTACAGTTTATGGTCCCATTTTGTTCATGCTTAACGTATTTATTATGACGAAAGTGTTGTTATAGCAAAGTGTTTGTCGTGTTGCCCGTTACTGTTATAACAGTTGTAATTTTTACTTTGTTTTGAGGTCTCTGTAATAAAATATAATTTATGTAAGCTGTTAATTTTTGTAATTCTGTAATTGCCTCTGATTTACTGACTCAGTTTATGCAATTCTTGTTCGCCCGTTTATGCAAAATGTTTGATTTTTGTACTGACTTTGTAGTGCTGCTTTTCCTTAAACAGTAGTTTTGAATGTTTACTTTTGGTTTATACGATGATTCAAGTATAAGTTATGATGACTTTAAAGTTTGTTAAGGTACTGACTCATCTGTAAAAATGTATATAAAAGCAAAGTCTTGTTCATAATCAATTAGTTTTAAGGTCTGTTTTCGTATTGCTTTTCTCCTTCCTCCTTTGTCTCAGTTGCTGCCAGATTTTCTCAGTCCCGATCTTTGTTTTTTTTTGTTTATTTAAAGAGCTTGATGAACCCAATAGTGGTTCATAACTATATATGTATATATAAACTTTAGCGTAATACAGGTCTTCAAGAAAGCCGGGCAGATTGCGTCTACGTTTTGTGTTATGTACAAGCTGTCGACATTAAACGTGAACGTGTACTGCTGCAAATCAATTTTGTTTCTTAGGTTTATCTTCTATTGTTTTTGAGTTCTATCTGCATTTATTAAACGTCCCATCTCCAGGACCTTGTCTTTTTCACTTACACGTATTTCAAACCGTGGTGACATACTACTACTACTACTACCCCCTGTAGAAGGGGTAGTGCCGTCAGTGCACCTCATGCGGTGCACTGTAGGCATTGCATAAGATTCTTTGCAGCATGCCTTCGGCCGCTAGCTGCAACCCTTTTCGTTCCTTTTACTGTACCTCCGTTCATATTCTTTTTCTTCCATGTTACTTTCCACCCTTTCCTAACTTACAACAGATTCATAGTGAAACTGCGAGGTTTTCCTCCTGCTACCCCTTTCAAACCTTTTATTGTCAATTTCCGTTTCAGCGCTGAATGACCTCATAGGTTCCGGTGCTTGGCCTTTGGCCTAAATTCTAAATTCAACAACAACAACAACAACAACAACAACAACAACAACAATAATAATAATTATAATAATAATTATAATTATTATAATTATTATTATAATAATTGTTATTATAATTACAATTATAATAATTATAATTACTATAACATAATTATAATAATAATAATAATAACAACAACAACAACAATAATATAATAGTAATAATAATATTCATATAATGACTGGCGATCTTAGTAGCCACCTGATACTCTCATCACATTTAAAATCTAAAGTAAAAGGCAAAACGACGATGTTACAATGTTTACATTATTCCGATGTCTTTTTGTATAAAAAGCGCGGAACATCGTCTGCATTGTGCTCAAAAAGTCAGGGTTGCAACTAGATTTACGATAAGACCGTTCAAAAGTGAAGCTAATGTCTCCCCAGGGGATAGAAAGGATCCCGACCTCCACAACAGGAAAAGCCTCACTGGATCGCAGTCTGCAACAAAATGAATTTCCTCTTGAACAGAATTACTGAATACATACATTCTGCTGTCAAACAGTCGGCTACAAAATGCCTTTTCCTGTTGAACAGTCTGCTACAAAATGCCTTTTCCTGTTGAACAGTCTGCCACAAAATGCTTCTCATCCTACACAGTCTGCTACAACATGCATCTTCTCCTCAACAGTCTGCTACAAAATGCATCTTCTCCTAAACAGTCTGCTACAAAATGCATCTTCTCCTAAACAGTCTGATATAAAATGCATCTTCTCCTAAAAAGTCTGCTACAAAATGCATCTATTCTTAAACAGTCTGCTACAAAATGTATCTCCTCCTAAACAGTCTGCTATAAAATGCATCTTCTAAAAAGTCTATTACAAAATGCATCTCCTTCTAAACAGTCTGCTACAAAATGCATCTCCTCCTAAAGTCTGGTACAAAATGCATCTCCTCCTAAACAGTCTGGTACAAAATGCATCTCCTCCTAAACAGTCTGGTACAAAATGCATCTCCTCCTAAACAGTCTGGTACAAAATGCATCTCCTCCTAAACAGTCTGCTACAAAATGCATCTCCTCTAAACAGTCTGCTACAAAATGCATTCTCCTCTTAAACAGTCTATTACTGAGTATATACATTCTACTATGCAACAGTCTACTACAACATGCATGCTCCTCTTATAGAGTCTACTACTGAAAACATACATTCTGATATCAAACAGTCTGCTACAAATTGCATTCTCCTCTTAAACAATATACAAATGATTATATACATTATCCTATTAAACAGCATGCTAAAACTGCAATCTTCTGCTGACCAGATTGCTACTAAATACATTCTTTCTCCTAGTAAGCAGCCTGCTACAGAATGAAGCTAATAAAGTTTACTACAAAATTCTCTCTCTTGTGGAGTAGTCTGCTACTGTCAAAAATCCACTACCAGATGCAGTCATACCCCTACTAAACAGTGTTCCATACAATGTATGTTCCCGCTGAACAGTCTACTGCAGACTTAATTCTCATGTTGAGCAGTCTGTTGCAAAGCACAGTCCCCTGTTAAACAGTATATTATCAATGACAGTCATTCTCCTATCAAACAGTCTGCTACTAAACACATTTATTCTTCTATTAAATAGATTTCTACTGAATGCATTAATTCTCCTGTCAAACAGTCCGCAACAAAATACATTCTCCTGTTGAACATTCTGCTACAAAATACATTTTCCTGTTAGGCAGTCTGCTAATTGATACATTTACCTGTTAAATAGTCTAGTAGTAAATACATTCCATCTCCAGATAATCAGACTGCTAGTAAATACTTTTATCTTCCCTTTAAACATTCTGCTACTAGATTGATTCATTTTCCTGCCAAACAATATGTAACGAAAGGCATTCTCCTATTAAAAGCTTACCTACAATATGCATTCTCCTGGTGAACAATCTGCCACAAATTACATTATACTGTTGAACAATCTGCTACTACACACATTCTTTCTCTTTTTATAAAGTGCTACAACAGAATTTATTCTCCTGTTAAAAAGTCTGTTACTAGATACATTCTTTTCTTTCAAGCAGTCATTTACAAAATGCACCCTCCTGTTATTCAGTCTGCTACTACATCCACACATTATCCTTTTATGAAGTCTGCTACATTATATATTCACCTGTTAAACAATCTATTAGTAAATACATTAATTCTCCTGCACACAGTCTGCTAATACATGCATTCATTTCCATATCAAAAACTCTTCTAAAAATCCATCCTCCTATTGAACATTCTTTGAAAAACCATATTCCTCCGTAGAACACTGCTGCAAAATGTACTTTCAAAAAATATGCATTCTAGTTAAGTATTCGGCTGCAAAATATATTCTCCTGTTGCCCTAAAATAGATTCTCCTTTTAAGCCTTTCTGCTGAAAGCAATATTCTCATGTTAAGCAGTCAGCTACAGTATACATTGTCCTGTTAAAAATTCTGCGACAAATACACTCTTCTCTTGAAGTCTGCTCTAAAATACTTTGACCTGTTAAAGAGTCTGCTTTAAAATACATTTTCCAGTTAAACAGTCATATATAAAATACTTTCTCCTGTTGAACAGTTTAGTACAATATACTTTCCATGTTGATCACTGTTATAAACTATTTTCTTGTTAATGTGTCCCTACAAAATTCAATCCCTTATGAGTCACTCACTTTTTCAACAAAATATTTTAGCATATTAAACAGTCTGGTACAAAATGCATTTTTCTGTTAAACAGTATGCTGCAAACTTCTTCCTTCTAATAAAACGTCAGCTGCAAAAACATGCTCCACTTAAACAACATACAACAAAAAACACTACTGTTCAACAGTCTGCGCGAAAAAATATATTTTTCTGTCAAAGAGTACTGTATGTGTGAAGTGCATTTTCCTGTTAAACAGTTTTCTACAAAATACATTCCCTTCCCAGTCTGTTACAAAATACATTGTCCCTATTAACATTTTTGCTACAAAATACGTTTGAAAGACTTGATGGTAAACGGCCTTATAATTATAACTTTTATTAAATATAGTACCAGCAAAAACGTTTGCATACCAGTCAAGAAGCAAATATCATCCTTAAGTCTTTATGTTGGCCCAGAACTGGCGGATTCTATTGACAACAAAGGCCGAGCAAGCTGTTCCAGGCATACATTACTCGAAACAAATTGAACTCATCCTAGAGAGAATTGCCCGTCGAAACGAGGGAAAAATGGCCTTGATCGCACAGCAAAGGGGCCCATGACCTTCGAGAACTCTCTCTCTCTCTCTCTCTCTCTCTCTCTCTCTCTCTCTCTCTCAGGGTACGGCACAAGTGTATTTGGATGAACTGTACGATTTGCATGATATGGGCATGTCTAAAGCATGCTTTTAAGTGTAAATATAAACTTCTAGTACAATTGGCAAATAATATATTTACATTTAGTTATCTGCTTAATGTCAGCCTTAATGTTCTGCTTATTAAACGTTATTCGCAGAGTCCTATCCCTTATGTAACAGGCCACGATGGCAATAAACGTGCCTTAAAGGCTTCCAAAGAATAGGCTGGATATTTGTGAGCAATGAAAAAGACGGAACAAAGAAGACAAGAGTAACAGTTTAACACACGCACACACACACTCATACTCGCACATACTTTCTCCCTCGTAAGTGAAATTTGGATGTTAGTTGCTAATGAAACAAAAGGACTGAAGTTGATTAGTTGTATTATTGGGTAGATGCGTGGATAAAGAGGAAATGAAACAAAGAAAAATGTGAAGTCGCCCAGCAGTGGTAAAATTGTTAGTGTAGGTGAAAGAATGGACCAGAGAGTTTTGAGATGGTTTTGTCCTGTGGAGAGAATTGAGGATAGTGAAATGGAGAGGAAAACAGGGAGACTTTGAAAGTACTGAATAAGTTAACTGAGAGAGGAACTGTAAAGAAAGGCAAGAAAGCACGAGAGTCAATGAAAGATAAGGTGAACGTTATAGTGTGTTGTATTCGACGTTTTGTCGATAAGCCATCTGGGTAGATATTTGAAAGTGCTAACATTTTGGAAGAAGGTTGCAAGTGGGTTCTTCCACGATCCAATATTTAAAGTACTGTATATAAAACACACACACACATATATAAATAAATGTATGTGTGTCTGTATGTGTGTGTGTGTGTGTGTGTGTGTGTGTGTATATATATATATATATATATATATATATATAGAGATATATAGAGAGATAGAGAGAGAGAGAGAGAGAGAGAGAGAGAGAGAGAGAGAGAGAGAGCAAGGAGCCAATACGCCGCTTTGACTGATGGCCTGTCAATACTATCACTAAATCATCAAAGATATTCAGCAGCGGAATGTTACTCTAACCAGCAGCCTGCATAGATAAATGCCTCTCGGATTCTGCTCATTCCAAAGTTGACACCTGCTTAGCCAGGTTTAGGCTAAGTCTAACAGGGATAGATTTAAGTTAGTGATAGAGGTATTTCTCTATGGAGTTTAAGGAAGGAAGGATAGAGATAATGGGAGAGCAGAGAAGAAGATCCAACTCACGTTGTGTTGTGATTTTCGTTACCCGATTGCAGATTTGGCAGTTTGAAAAGCCAGAAGTATCATGCCAAGGTTGGTAAACATGTTAAGCTTCAGAGACCCTTACTTAACTAATGCAATTCCAAATAGAATATTCGTTTTCAAATGTTCTGAAGTGCCAATCAAAGACCAAAATCTAAAGTTTTGTCGTAAATCTCAAAAATAACTTAAATCATGATTTTCAGCACCCTTGGTTAAAGCTGTTAGGATATTTTGCCTTAGATCCAGTAGGCCTACACACACACACGTGTATGTATATATATATATATATATATATATATATATATATATATACTATATATATATATATATATATATATATATATATATATATATATATATATATATATATATATATATATACATATACATATATACAAATACACATATATATATCTATATATCTATATCTATCTATCTATCTATCTATCTATCTATCTATATATATATATATATATATAAATATATATATATATATATATATATATATATATATATGTATGTCCTTTTTCTTATAACTGGTTTTCAGTTACAAAAAATATTTATTTCCCGTAATCTAACATTTTGTTTAGCCAGAAATTAAATGCTATGTTCTACTAAGTCTCATTTTATTATTACGCCGTTGGAGTCGGTAAGGTTCACCATTTAACTTTGCTCATCAGGAATTAATTCAATAATTAATAAACCTCCATGTTGCTAATATAAAACAAGTTTTGTATATAATTCGAATTTTTCCCCCTAAACCTGTATTTTATATTATCTAGTGCAGTTCAGTATCATCATTTTGGAACTACAGTTCATTTCAATAAGGTTTGATAGTGTGCCAATGATTTTGCTGATAAAATGTAACGGTTTCATTTAACGGAAAAAGTTACAGATAATTGAATGCTTAAAATTGTAATCTCTTTTCATGCTGATATTTTTGCCATTTTGCCACTCGATTTGTGACGTAGTTATTCATTTAAAGGGAAAACAACTCATATGCTGTATTCGGTTGATATATCTGCAAAATTTACTAAAATTATTCGCACTGCTATGAAAAGTAATGAACTGGTACAAAAAAGAAAATTTATGAATTGTTCTGAATATTGTTTATAATGAAAACGCGATGACCAACCGTTTCTCTGGAACAAGCCTAAAGGTCATTTGTATCGCAAGCCGACATAGCTTACATTCAAGTTATTCCCGTAAATGAAGAAAGTGAAAATGGGCAGACAAAGGGAGAGAATAAGCATGAATGACACATTGGACAATTAAGGGTTTAAGATGTTTTGAAGAAGTATGCATAGGTTACTTTAATTCTTCAATGGTTTACTTGTTTTTATTTCCCACCAAAATTTTTTAAGAGTTGTAAACCGCATTGTTTCTGACGGGGGAATTACTACTAAAAGATGAAAAAAAAGTTGCAGAAGAGGTATTAACTGATACGACAACCTGTTAAACGATGAATATTGTCCCCAGATCCGCCCAGTATTACTGACAGCGGTGGTTGAATTACGTCATGCCGAAAGCACCAAGTTATTCCAAGAAAACGCAGTGGACATTGTCACCCTGCGTCGTGCGTCTAGTATAAAATCATTAGAATCTCTATTTTTCCTTATTTAAAATGTTTTTATATTTCTACACAACTGCGTCTGTCTATCTTTACGTTTTCTAAAAAATAAAAAGGAAGAATTAACTACATTTGTCCAGGTTTTAGGCCTTTTGGCCACAAATCTTCCTCTTTCTTACGATCATCTAAAAAATCTCAATCTTCTCTCGCACTCACTCTCTGAATATCAAGACTATTTTCGGTTCAGCTTCGCCCATCTACCAGGTCTCCAATCTCTTCTTCTCTTTATCTCTCTCCCTTTCCCAGCCATGCCCGCCTGCCATGCCTCTCGTTTACGAGGAAGATTTACTGTCGTCGCGTGTAATGGAGGTCTTTCGCACCTTCCTTAGTTATATCGAACTTGCATCATTTAATGGCAATCAAGTGGTCCAGAAAGAAAGTTTTTCAGGATAAGATTACCTTTTCTCATCGTCGAGAGCCGGAAGATAAGACTTGCTGTCTGATAGTGAGTTGTATCAAAACTAACATTCTTAGCTGTAGAGGAAAAGGACCAGACATTTGTGTTGATAATATTAGGAGTGGTGGCGCTCGTACTTGTGGAATGTCTGGCCAAAATGCACATTACACCGATCACCGAAATTACAAGGAAGATTGATACGGCATAAGGTTGGATTGAATGCATGAATTCCCATAAAATGTAGGAGTCAAGCAGACAAACACAAGCATATATATATATATATATATATATATATATATATATATATATATATATATATATATATATATATATATATATATATATATTTAATTTCCTTGGCTGCCTTTCTGTGTCTGTGTGGCTGCCTCCCTCCCCCTCCCCCTTCCCCTCCCATCCCCTTCCCCTCCTCCTTTCCCATCTTTCTTGCCTCCCCTCCCCCTTCCCTCTGCCATTTCCCATGTTTTATGATGAAGTAAAATGTGTTGAGATTGAGTACTATTAACAAAATGTTTACAGGTTTGTAGGGACATTTTTTTTTATAAAAGTAATGTACAGGTTCTTCAAATCAAAATATAACTTGCTTGAACTTTAGAATTTATATGAAGTGTTTAATTAACCCCATGTGGTAACTATGAACCACCTGCATTATGAGGATCACAGTAAACACTACTCCTGTTATACAATTGGAGTCTTCAAGATTTAAGAAGACGTTATAATCCATGAGCGTTTCTCCAGGAGGTGGAAGAAATGATCCCGAAGACAGATTCTGGATTTCTTCCCTGAAGGAAGGGGATCCAACAGAAATCCGCATAGGAGCTGCAGACGGCTTCACAGGATCCTGGAGTTGTGAATACATCATCAAGAATAATATTTTAATACCTGTCCAGAAATTTTCAACATTAAGTGACCCAACGGTATATAATAAAGTATTTTTGGCTGAGTTGTTATTTTCGTTTCTAAATGGACTCAGCATGTAATTCTAGAACAACAGCAGGCACTACTGGTGATGCTCCGGAACCGCCAATGGCATCAGCATTGGTTCAAAACCCATCAGCAATTGCTCCTGTACCTACACCAAGATATGGTCAGTTGTTTGTATATGAAAGGAAGGTAAACGGGGCTGGTGCTGCCCGCAGACTTTTGCTGACTATTGTTAGTGGGGTTAATTTAGATGTGGGTAGGGGCATGGGTATGGTGCGGATATGGGTATGGGAATGGTATGGTATGGTATGGGTATGGATATGAGTATGGGTATATGAATGGATATGGGTATGGTTACTGGTATGGGTATGGGTAAAGACATGGGTATGGTAAGGATATGGGTATGGGTATAGTATACGTATGGGTATAGACATGGGTATGGGTATGGGTATAGGTATGGAAATGGGTATGGTACAGATACGGGTATGGGTATGGGTATGGCACGGATATGGGTATGGGTATGATACAGATAAGGGTATGGGTAATTATTATTATTATTATTATTATTATTATTATTATTGATAAACTCCTGTCTCACCTCTCGAGTGAGATACAATGGTGCCACCAACTAATTCACAAAGTTACATAGAAAGCTGGAACCCAAGTTATTGGTATATATGTGGAAAATGTGAAATATCCAGCTAGGAAAAGTCATATTGATATGTATTATATATATATACTGTATATATATGTGAAAAATATCAGCAAACTTATGAGCATCAGCATCCACAACATTTCTAGGACGACTGCTACACAGTTTGCATAACTAGTCCACTACATCGAACAATTTCGTCGACCAAATCCCGGGATAATGCTGGCATCAGGCCAGGAAAATAATGCCCCAGCAACAATAAAGCTAAACTATGGTGCATGAGAAACTAATATCATCTTCTGTGTAGAAATATGTAAGCTTACGATTAATATCTAACCTTCTAGCAACATCTGACGACAGGTTTTTCAAATATAACAGAAAACATCGCTTCAAGTCGAAGTTAACGCTAGAGTAAATCAAATGTTCACATTGGATGGGCTGTTTAAAATCTCATAGACCTAATCAGTAAAGTCTTAGTTTTTACAGGAGTTCAGCTTTATACATCACTGACGGCTGTTTCAAATCTGATAATCAGTAAACTCTTTTACAGGAGTCCAGCTTTATACATCAGTAAAGTCTTAGTTTAGTCGATTATTAGAGTACCTAGTTTTAATCAAATCCAAGGCAAAACCAAAACTGTTGTGAATGATTCTGGACATACATCCTTTGTAAAGCTTGTCTTAATCACAACAAATTAGCTTGAAAAAGGCTTCTACAAGTACGTATTTCTTTTTGCTAAGGAAATTGGCTGCCAGGTAGTGTTGACATCATTTTCCCAGCTCCTTGACATAACAATATGAACTCTGAGATTGGTCCGTCATTGTTGGAATCATCACTTTTACCACCCTATACAATTTACACAAAATTACAAAATTTCATTCTGCAGAAAAAAATTTTTAATGAAAAATTGAAAATCATAAGATTGACTGAATTAGGGAAACAGTACCCTAACCATGTTGGAAAATACTAAGACAATCCCTACCAGACTCTTTGCCACCTCAGCTGTATAGGGTCATTTCAGTCTGTTGAACGGAAAGCAAAATTGATAAGACTTTTCACCATGGCAGGTATACTGAAGGACAACCTTGAGAGAGGGCCGTTCAGCCTCTAAGGCCCTATGAGGTATCTCCTCGTTGTCCTTAGGGTTGGTTAATAGCTTCTATCACTGGAAGATAGTGAAGGCACCAGATCTAAAACTCAAGAATTTAACGTAGCCCTAATATCAGAAGGCTCAATTATTTCTTTCCAGTTAGGTTGTCGAATCCTCATTATTATTATTATTATTATTATTATTATTATTATTATTATTATTATTATTATTATTATTATTATTATTATTATTATTATTATATATTATTATTATTATTATACTCACAACTGCTTCAAGTCGAGTTTTGGTTGTTCCACTTAGAGCTATTACTAAAAATTATGTTGAACTTGTCCTGTTTCTCGTTGCAGGACTAACATAAATCATCAAATGGAGGTCGGTCGGTTGTGGGAATTTGTCTGTACACTCCACGAGTGTCTGCAAACTAACGGGTTCGGTTTTTTGCTGTCTATTTCACCTAATCAAAATATCTTAGTTATCTTTCCTCTTGGGAATAGGAAGAAATCTGATCCATCTCAAGAAAAACAAGAAAGATGAGCACCCGGTTCATTGGTTTACTGCCCCGTTACCTGAATGACTACTCTTTGAATAATTTGAAACTGCTCTTAACTCTCACTTAATCAAACAAGTTCAGACCAGCTCTCTTTTCTGCTTAGTGGTATGGCTTTAGAAGAAAAGATGTCTATTCACCTCCTACGTGGAATTGCAGTTAATCTTTTGTCATCAGCCTTGGCATCTTTATGGCAATTCACAGAATTTAGCATAATGCTCTATTAGCCAAACTTTCTGGCCATTGCTTTAACCATTTTCTCCGGAACCTGACTTTTAATTTTATTTGAAAGGTTCTATATATATGCCTGACGGCACCATACTCATTACTTTCCCGTTTCCAGAGATAATTCTCTGGTTTCTGTTCGCCTGCTTCGTTCCTCCTTTTCACCAAGGATATTATTCCAGCTGACTCTCCTCCTTCTCATGCATCTGCCAATCAATCAGCCATCATGAGTTCTTATTCCATTTTCCTGCCCTCCCCTATTGTTCTTATACAGTGCCTCGAAAATATTTTTTCCCAAATACCAGTTGCTAAATATGAACCCATTAAATGAAGGCGATTTTGTAAACGTTGCAAATTTCTGTTCATCTTTGATATTAACGCTGGATCATAACACCTATCAGGTCACCTGTTATTGGAGTTATCATGTAGAAACGAGTAATGTATCTCAACTCTTAACTCATAAGAAATAATTCATAATTCAAATGAAGGCTTGAGAATATTATAAAAACAGGTCTTAGATAAGAAGACAGTTTTCAAGAAAACCCAGTACTCAAGTCTTGTAGACCCAAAGAACAATAATTTATGATAAGAGTTGAAAAAAAAAAAACGAAATGGAGAAATTTCCTCTTGACAGGAGGAAACTTATACAAATCAAGGGTATTCTGTCTGACTATCGAAGACCTGTTTTTAGAATATTCTCAAGCCTTCATTTGAATTATGAATTATTTCTTATGAGGTAAGATTTGAGATACATTACCTAACTCCACAGATGCGGTCAAAAGACTGTACCACTTTAACCCAGGTATGTCTTTATTTAGTTTCATTATTCCCTTGAGGGTGTGTGTATCTAGGACGCTATGAAGTCTTAGGGAAGATTTTATTTGATTTCCTACCTTAAATTATATATCATACGCGCAGTTTTTCACAGAAACATACACGCATGTATATATATATATATATATATATATATATATATATATATATATATATATATATATATATATATATATATATATATATATATATACATATATACATATTATAATACACACAAATGACAGAAAATGACAGGCAGAAGTTCGGTACTGAACTTCTGCCTGTCATTTTCCAGTGTTATTCGCTTATATACTGAAGTCACGTGCATCTACTGCGATTTTTAAATACACACACACACACACATATATATATATATATATATATGTGTGTGTATATATATATATTATATATATATCAGCAGATTTTGTGTTGTGTATTTCACTTCTGCTCTCTTCAGAAATAGTAACATGACCTATTGTGGTTCTACGTTCAATGAATCAAAGGTCAAGTCACCAAGCACTGATGCAGGTACCCACATATAGCTAGGGATTTTTCTTTTTATTTGCATTACTCAAGTGTTAGTGAGCAAGGCTCTCTCTCTCTCTTTGGATATGTGTATATACATATATACATACACATATATGTATATATATGTGTGTATGTATATATGTATATACACATATCCAAAGAGAGAGAGCCTTGCTCACTACCACTTGAGTATGCAAATAAAAAGAAAAATCCCTAGCTATAAATGGGTACGTACATCAGTGCTTGGGGACTTGACCTTTGATTCATTGAACGTAGGACCACAATAGGTCAAGTTACTATTTCTGAAGAGCAGAAGTGAAAATTTAAAATCTGCTTGATTCCTGAAATAATTTGCCCAAGCAGGGCGTTTCTTTATATTTTTAACTGAGTTTTAAGATCGGCTTAAAAGAACTGGAGATGTTAAAGTGTCCTTAAAGTTTCTACTAGAATAATGATGATGATTATTATCTGAGAATTAGCATCCTCTGAACATACATCGCACTTAAAATATGATTACTCTTTCTTTATGTAAATAAATTTTCCAGGCAGAATTAGCAACCAGAATTAAATTGGGGCACCGAAAATTATCTAAACTTTTTAAAATAAAAAAATCGTTGATTTGCTAATATCTTAATGCTCAGACTTAATGGGCATGCAAGAGCATCTATAAGTATTTGTTTGCTAACGCATTACCCCTGTTAACTAGAGTACTAGCTTTCATCTAATTTGCTAATTAGAGACAGTCTGATCAAGCAATTTTAACTGAAAAAAATTAATTCGTAATTATTCTTTATTCGAATTTGTCCAGCTAGGTGTAAATATAAGACTAATATTGTCAGTGAGTTTCTATTAATATTACATTTATTGTCATAGGCATGTTGCATATGAAATAAAATAAACGTGTTTTTAATTGATTTTGTTAATTTTTCAGCATTGCACCAAAACGGGTAAAAGAATTCCAAGCACATTTTTTTTTTTTGAAATACCCATGACACCTCCGCCGTTAATTTATGCTGCCTTTTCCATTCGAATTTCATCTTGTTATAATCCCATTGTAACATGCAATCCTCTCTCTCTCTCTCTCTCTTCTTCGAATGTTATAGCGAAAGTCAGATATCCTATGCCCTCTCTCTCTTTCTGGCGTACTACCTCTCTCTCTCTCTTCTAATGTTGAAACGGATGTCAGATATACTCTGCTATCTCTCTCTCTCTCTCTCTCTCTCTCTCTCTCTCTCTCTCTCTCTTCTAATATATCTGCTATCTCTCTCTCTCTCTTCTAATGTTGTAACGGAAGTCAGATATGCTCTGCTATCTCTCTCTCTCTCTCTCCTCCTTCTCCTCTTACTAACTTTCTCTCTCTCTCTCTGCTATAACGGACTTCTCTCTCTCTCTCTTGGCCTATAACGGAAGTCATGTATACGAACTCCCCTCTCCCCCACCTCTCTCTCTCTCTCTCTCTTTCTCTCTCTCTCTCTCTCCTGCTGTTATAACGGAAGGCAGATCATGAATATCGCAGCCGTTCTTCCCGTCGTAAGGGCTCGGGGTTGAGCGATGCCCATTCAGGAAGCCGTTGAAAGCATCAACACTGGGTCATGTATCTCTCTAATGTCCCTATTGGATCAATACGTTTGCTGTGTCACGCCGTTCTGCTTCGTCTGTACAGAAATCTGGACGTTCCGCGTCTCCTGCGCCCTAGCGCGGATGCTCTAAGCGTCGAAGGATGTTTTGGGAGTACTCTGTATCAGAGAGAGAGAGAGAGAGAGAGAGAGAGAGAGAGAGAGAGAGAGAGAGAGAGAGAGAGAGAGAGAGAATTACGATTAAAAATAGCAAGCGTGTCACTCACATATGCACTTATAGGCATGCCTCCGCAATCTTACACACTGGCTTACTGAAGCGTAATGTAGGCTAAGCATTTGCACGTACATACGAGCAGGGCGAGAGAGATTCGTTTGCCTCTAATCTGCTAAAACGTAACAAAACAATATGAGGTAATTACGCTATGAACTTGGAGCAAGGCAACCTCATTTCGAGGCAATAATATTTACTGGACATTAAATGTTTGCTCGCATTTTCCGTCGAGTAAATATAAAATTTCAGAAAATATGGTTTTAAAAACAGTAGCTTGTTTATATTTTTCACATATAACGAGGAATGTTTTAGAATATCAATATGCTTTAAAATACACATTCAGGCTTACTATTTTCCTCTTGGTGTTGTTAGCATAATAGTTGATAAAAGTCCTTGTGAATGTGGAAATGTAATTTTTTCTTCACTTTATACTTTCAAGCATGAAGGTTTTATTTATTTACAAATTCTTACGAACAGAGAATTCTGTTTCCATCTCTTTCTTTTAGTTATTACAAAAGTTTACAAAATGAATAATGTAAGTAAAAACTTGTCATACTGCTTTAATTTGCTTTGAAAAGTGATTATCCAACTTCGAGTCAAGTTTCGGACTCAAAATGTAAGAGAAATCACACATACATACACACACACAAAGAGAGAGAGAGAGAGAGAGAGAGAGAGAGAGAGAGAGAGAATTCACAAAGGTCCGAACTCTGATTTGCAATTTTTTTCCCTAAGACCCTGGAATTATCATTACTTATAACACTACGTACTGAATGTTCGGTTAGTCATGAAACAAATGGAGTATCCGCCTGTCAATATATGCAAAGAGCTATTGAGGCAGTAAACAAGTGAGCGGACGAACACGGATTTAGATTCTCTACTTCAAAAACAGGTTCCATTTTGTTTCTCGATTGAACCTCTTGTTCTTTGTTATTTTCCTGAGAACGATTATCATATTCAATAAGGTTTTCTTTTTTTTTTTTATATATATATATATATATATATATATATATATATATTTTTATATATTTTTATATATATATATATATATATATACATTGAGCCATATTATGTTTTAATATTTTCCATTTATCTAGTAAACCTTGTATATCTTAGTGTTTCGTAAACACCGTAACAAATATTTCGTTATAGGTATGTATGTATATATGTATTATTATACATGAATACAAACATACACACAAGCACACGCATACACACACATGTATATATACATAGATAGATTTATGTACGTATGTATGCATGCATATATGTATGTATGTATTCATGTTTGTATAAGTAAGATTTTCTTACTTGAGTTGAAAAAGGTCCCTTGGACGTATCACTGGTACTTTGAAGGGTTGCCAGTCATCTGGAAAATCCGATACAATTTCCTGATCGTGTCTGGGTATGCCAGAAGCAGCCTCGGTTCAGGCATCAACAACGTAGAACCCGTTGCAAAACCATCGGTTTTTTGTATTGCTACTGATTGGAGAGAAGCCTGTCGAGTTGTAGAGGAGATGAAGGTTTTTTCCTGTTATAAATTTATATTTATGCATATCTATACAAAACATGCTTGATACAAAACACACACACACACACACACACGCGCACCCACACAAACCCACCACGTACACACACCCACCCACACATACACATCCATATGATATATATATATATATATATATATATATATATATATATATATATATATATATATATATATATATATATATATATATATATATATATATATATACATATATATATATATATATATATATATATATATACATATATATATATATATATATATATATACATATGTATATATATGTGTATATATATGTATGTACATATACACATACATATCACTTATACAAGCATGACTTTTTTATATTCACAGATATAAAGCCAGAAGTATTGTTTACTATCCACTTCACTTGACCTCGAGACCATATTACACCCATGGGAGATTATAATTGATAAGTGCTTTGTATAACCGGCGGGATTCGAACCAACGCTTGGTTTAGAAACAACGATGGACAGTGACTTTGATCGCTGCATCATCAAGAGAGCCTCAGTGGTCAAGTCACTGTCGAACCCGGCCACTGACGAAGCTCTTATCATTTAGAAATCCCCCTTGCGTGCAAGTTATCCTCGAGGTACGAGTATAGTGGGCTGGATATTAAACGATATTCGTGGCTTGAAATATATATATATATATATATATATATATATATATATATATATATATATATATATATATATATATATATATATATATATATTATATATATATATATATATATATATATATATATATATATAAATATATATTTAAATATATATAAATGTATATATGTAAATGTAAATATATATAAATATATATATATATATATATATATATATATATATATATATATATATATATATATAATATATATATATACAATTATATATATATTTATATATATATAGTATATATATCGCGTTGGCTAATTTAACTGTTCTGTTTTTGTATGTTATTAATCCTCATTAAATAGCCAATTAAGGGTCTTAACTGTTCTCTGTTCATTTATTAAACTATCTAGTTAAATGTTAAGTCATTTAATTATTCATTATAAGCTGCTCTATGATTATTAATGTAGATTCAACCTAACGGTGAACGAGAGCGTCACCAAACAACACGCTAAATTCGGTATTTCGCTCAGGACAGAAGTTAGGGTGAAAGTGTCCTTTTGGGGGTGATGAGTCAATCTCTTAATGGCACATTTTCACTGTGCTCTTATTCCTTGCCCCCGATGTAGGCTTGCACTTTACAGTCCTCCTACATTATGGCCAAATATTTACGTATTTGCGCTAGTGACCGCGCATGCGCTTGGGTACACATGCCAAGAGATCAGAATAGAAAGGTGGGTCTACCCATCTCTTCTTACTCCTGCTTCTGTTTCCTTTCACCTGTCTCTTCCATCTACAGTAAATTGCTGACTCGATCTCACTCAGCCAGGAAATATTTTTGCTGAATTTCACTTCAAGGTCAAGTTCACTGCTGCAGGGGCCTCTGTAGTTCCTCATTGGGCAGGTGGGTTCCGTTCTCAGCTAGCACTCTGCTGGGCCCCCGTTCGAATCTCCGACCGGCCAATGAGGAATCAGAGGAGTTTATTTCTGGTGATAGAAATTCATTTCTCGCTATAATGTGGTTCGGATTCCACTATAAGCTGTAGGTCCCGTTGGTAGGTAACCAGTTGGTTCTTAGCCGCGTAAAATAAATCTCATCTTTCGGGCCAGCCCTAGGAGAGCTGTTAGTCAGCTCAGTGGTCTGGTTAAACTAAGGTATACTTAGGGACCTCTGTATTTACCAAACTGCAGTAAGGCTAACTAGATAGTCGGCCAAGAGAGTGGGCTCAGTCAGATATCCATGGATAGTTGAAAAAAAAAAGAAGTTAAGTATATCTTAGTTTAACCAGACCACTGAGCTGATTAACAGCTCTCCTAGGCTGGCCCGAAGGATTAGATTTATTTTACGTGGCTAAGAACCAACTGGTTACCTACCAACGGGGCCTACAGCTTATTGTTGGATCCGAACCACATTATGACGAGAAATGAATTTCTATCACCAGAAATAAATTCCTCTAATTCTTCATTAGCCGGGTAGGAGACTCGAACGCTGGGCCAACAGCGTGCAAGGCGACATCTCTTTCCACCCCTCCAACGGAGAACTTGGATAGTTGAAAAGATACAGATAGCAAAAGAATTCAGGAATCACAGTTCGCCCTTGTAACTTTTCTCGGCACTATTCCTAACGTAACGTATATGCATGAGCTTAAATATAGCCATGTGTATACACAAACATTAATGAGGTAAGATAATCACCATTTACGTATCATGAATCATTATTTATTACTATTTCTCTCCTCCATTATATCCTTCTAAGTTGATCGTTTAAAAAAAAAAAATAAAGGTCTTTCCTTATCCTCTATATTCCCCTATTTTTCCGTGCTTTCTTTGCGTTCACGTTCTTTTAGTGTAGCGTTGTCCTTGACTATCTCTGTCCTGCCAGTTCTCAAGCCAAAACACAGTTATTCATAAGAAAACCAGGCAAAATGAGAAGAAGCGTCGAGAATGAGACGGAGACAGAGAACTTCATGGAAGTAATTAGTCTCGTATGGATATGACCCTCGGGAGGACGGATCCCCAGTCGCCGAAGTTCGCAAGAAAATTTTCTCAGTGGCTCAAACTTGCTCTGAATTAAAGACGATCTTTGGAAATATATAAAATTAATTTTTTTGTATTCGACTCTTTGGTCTCCTTCTCCTGCCTTCAGACATTTACATTTTCACATCATCTTGCTTTCGCAGACGATCGTACGTTACTCTTAACACTTCCTTTTATCTTCCTCCCTATGAATTCATAATCTAGGAGAATCTTCTTTGAACGTACTAAAATTCCGATAAGTCGAGAATTCATCAAATGACCATATTAATAAGCCAATTTATGGATTTTTTTTATAATGTAAGAGTGAGCGAACCCAAGACAAGTAGGATGATCAGTGCAGATGCTTAAACAATATCTGGTAACAATATAAAGGAATCACAGTGACTGGTGAAAGTTCATGGAACTTTCGGGAAATAAAAGCGAGAGTTAGGTTTGAAAAGTCAAATTATAACATTATTTCGAACCTAGTGCATTGAGAATATGAGGGTTAGTTGGATGACGGAAGAATATAGATGATTTTTCTACGTATTTGGAAAGTTACAAATACAGGAACGACGTTTTAGTGGCTTTATCAACTTCAACAAATGACAAGATACGGAGTTTCTAAGAATTCAAGCGTTAGCACTTACGGAGAATCTGTCAGATAATTTGACCAAGAGTAAATGCAAAATATAAATAAATGGAAAACTGACCACAGCATTTCTGGAAGGATGAATGGCTTTATAAGAAGACAGAAATGTAAAAAGATAACGTATGCCGATGCGCATACTGTAGAAATAACACTGAGAAATATAACAGAAATGACGTTCATGGGGTAAAAATAACAAACGAAGAAAGTCGATAATCGACAAACGGAGGAGAGGTGAGACTTAACATTCAAATGCGCAAAAAATGAATGAAGTTGAAATTCATAAAGGCTTGTACGAGTCGCTACCGCTTGTCGTTACGAGAATCAGTAAACTAAGGACTCGACAGAGCTGTGAGTAACGCTGGGGTCTAGTTTTACACCCTCCCCTGAGCAGTTAGAGGATAGCTGATGAAACACATAGATTTCCTATTTTTGTGGAGCGCTCTGTTTGAGCAGAATATTGTTCGCTGATATATGGCGGTCTTTTCGTTATTAAGCGCTTGTTATATTAGAAGTTGTTTTCGTAGGTCCATCTACACATGCACATACATACATACATACATACATACATACATATATATATATATATATATATATATATATATATATATATATATATATATATATATATATATATATATATATTTTTTTTTATTCACATCGGGACCGAATCACGATCATTCAGGTGATAGTCCAGGGCGTTAGCAATTTATTCGCCCTGGACTCTCTCTTGAAAGACCGGGGTTCGGTCCCGACGTGAGTCATAAATTTATTTCTGTGAAATACGTTCCACGTGTTCATTCCATAATATATATATATATATATATATATATATATATATATATATATATATATATATATATATATATATATAGAGAGAGAGAGAGAGAGAGAGAGAGAGAGAGAGAGAGAGAGAGAGAGAGAGAGAGAGAGAGAGAGAGAGAGAGAGTTTTAATAATACTAAAACATGGATAACCAACACAACTAAATTCGAGAAATGCGAAATGGTGGACAAAGGCTTTAGGCCCGAGCAGTTGAGGCACCCTGCATCGACTGATTGCTTCAGGATTAATTATGATGTCAAAAAGAAGACAATGAAAGTGATACTATCGGTGACGCCAAGCATAATGGCAGACTCGCTCCCGACCTCTCTTCAATATATTCTATTTTGGCCAGTTTTCTGAATTCAGTGAGAAAGTCCCAGTGCTCTCAGGAGTCCTCGTACGCCCGCGAAGTCACCACCTCCCACATTTAGTCTTAAGATATCAGTAATCTTGAGATTATTCGGTTAATCGGGCTTTTCATTCTCCATTTCCAAACGTGGAATTCTTTGCTTGTTCTGTTTATCATGAGGTATATAATCCTCTTTCATTCAAGAGGCAAATTTATCACCTTCTTATTTTCCTTCTGCCGTTCTTCTGCTGTTTCATGCAAGCCTGGCCCTCGTAAAAACAATTGGGTATTCCCAGTGGATTTTCTTAAAAAGAGGAACAGAAACAGAAACCGGGAACAAGGGTCTGCAAGATGTTTGAGAGTTTTGGGCATAAACCTAGTACTTTTAACACTTCACTACTCATGCAAGGCATAACCTTTGTCTTCTTCTTCTTTTAACGTGCTTTTTCCCATTTTTGTGTGGGGTAAGCACGATGCCTTCTTTTGGAGGACTTTGATTTGGCTTTGGGGTAGACCGTAGTCTCGATCGGCTGCCCTGCTTGACATCGCTTAGACCCCGGTAGCGCATGTACATGTTTCGTACCAATCACCAACTCCCTTTCTCCCAGCAGCGAGGAGAGTTGACCCGTTAGGTCGACAGTTCGAGACGTGTGAGGTGTCTGTTATGTTTTTAGGAGATGTTGGAGTGGCTTTGTTTGTGTGTGTATTAGTCTGTAACACCCATTTGCTTTTAAGCAAACCTATCCGTTGATTACATACATAATCCCGGGGTGTCTACATGGATAGCAAAGTGTCCTCCTCTCTGACCGGTCGGCTGCAGATTTGAACCCGCGCCACAGACCTCTATGAAGTCCGAAACTACTGCTCTACCGACTTGGCCATCGAGGCTCTCAAGGCATAACCCTTGTCTACTCAGGGAATAATACCATTTAACCATGAGGAGAAGGAATGAATCATATGTAGGGAAGAGAGTGGTCCTGATGGAGGTGCCTGGTGGGAGAGCGAGGGAAGACCGAAGCAAAGGTGGATGGGTATAGTTAGAGAAGATCTGAGAGCTTAACAATTGTCAGAGGACGGTGTGCTCGACCAAGTCAGGTGGATGAAAACTGTCAGAAACATCGACTCCAAATACAAGTGGGAAACGATGCAAAGAAAGAAGACTATTTAACCATGAAGAATCATAATCAGAAACAGGCAAAGAGCCATTCACTCAGAACTCTGTAATGATCGCTCAAGATATTACATTCAATTTCACGGCACAAAACATTTAGGAAATATTCATGTAAGACTGGAGACTTACTACAGCAGAGCAACATTCCTTTACCGCAGTATTTTCCATTCAGGTCATATTAATTGCTACAACACCTATTTAGGCCATCGCTGTTCCTCCCTGACGTGACGCCACCCTCTCCCGAACTGGTTCTGGGAGGTTCTAGAACCGAAGATGTTGCTCTGACATCTGGGTCAAGCACATGCATGCATTCATGCTTACACGGACTCAGCCCTAGATCTAGGAATAGATGTGTTCCCTGGGATCAACATTAGATTATCTTAAAGCTGCATAGATACAAAGACAAGACCTTCTGTGCCAATAATGACCTCTGATAATACAAGTACGCTACAGTTCAACTTGTGCCAGGCTGACAAAAATTGTGAGAGAAGTAATAGACTCCTTAGATGGATTAGAAAGATAGTTTACTTCTAGTCAGTGTTTGGTCCTACGTATGTGGTGTGAGAGTGGTGCTATGCAGTAGGTGGTGCTTTGGAAATTCTGCTCCCCAACACGGCCTATTCTGTTGCCACATCTGAATTCCGTCGCCGTATTTGCTAATATTATTAAAATTTAAAGTCCGCATATGGAAAAAATATGTATTTCTTTATTGTTGTTATTATTATTATTACTCAAGGAGGTTATTCTTTGGCTCGTTTTCTTTGTATGTCTGTTTGTTTGCATGATTCCGAAACATTTACGGCGGATTTCTACGAAAATTTTACCAGGGGGACCCTCCTGGCTAGCAACAAGTCACTCGACTCCGAGACAAGAATTTAAAGATTGGGGAAACTGAACTTTGGTGCGGTGGACTGGACTGTCTAGGTAGAGGTTTGCCCTTTCAGAATATTATTATTATTATTATTATTATTATTATTATTATTATTAATTGTTTAGTTTCCACCCCAATCATTTATTTTCTTTTTGTTAGAAGTATATAGATTCTTTTTCTAAAGAAATTAACGAAAGGTAATTTTGCTAAGTGTTATTTGATAAGCATAATATAAAACTAGTCATTAAGTTAGTTTAGAGAACTGCTGCTTTCACTTAACTACAAAACACTGTAAAAAACGCGTTTCTTCCGCAGATAAAAACTGGAATAAATACGCTTATCTTCTCAACACGCTCGCAAAGACTTCGTATACGCGACCTCGCTGCGTAAAAGAACGTAGGTCTGAAAATGCTGATTCGCTCAGGATTAATAATTGGTAAGAAAATAAAATAAAAAGCCTCCGGTTGCGCGTTTCCAACGTTGTTTTAGTTTTCTGTAAAAGAAAACTGTTGTGGCGGCTTTGTCTGTCCGAGTGTCCGCCCGCCCTCAGATCTTAAAAACTGCTGAGGCTAGAGGCTGCAAATTGCTATGTTGATCATCTACCCTCCAATCATTAACTATACCAAATTGCAGCCCTCTAGCCTCAGTGGTTTTTATTTTACTTAAGGTTAAAGTTAGCCATAACTGTACTTCTGGCAGCGTTAGAAGGTCGGCCGGACAGCGGTACGATTTAAGCCACTTCTGCGCATGACGTCATTGACGCCTTCCCCCCAAAAGGAACCCTTGCTTATATTATCAATCCTATTTACCGTTTTTCATCACTCATCCATTTCTAATCATATAATTTTTTTCTTGTTGATGGTTCTCTCTCTCTCTCTCTCTCTCTCTCTCTCTCTCTCTCTCTCTCTCTCTCATGGAAATTGTAGATATTGTTTTTATGAAACCACTCTTCGGCAATGTAACATTATTAGAGGGAACGTGAAACCACAAAATAAATTCAGTTCATTTCTCATCTAGAAGTATAAATAACATATAATTTACGGTTTCATAAACAAGTTCTCAATTTATTTACAATGTTTCTATTTTACATTTTTCATATATTTCCGACTTATACTTCTGCAATCTCTTGACCTTTTTTTTTTTATTGAAATCAGTTTTTCTGCTTAAATGTCTAATTATAAAAAGGCCACTCCGGCAAGTTTCATCTCGTCAGTCAGAATTCTTATGCAATGATTTCCCTCTTTTAATTTTTCTCCATGGACGGCTAAAAAGATTTCTCTTATCTTACTTAATTAGAAAATACAGTATCCGAGGGTACATAAAGACCACCTCTGTTCATGACGTCTATCCAGCATGAACCCAGAATCTAGAAGGTTATCCTTGACTACTTTGACTTAATGAGGAGCATCCGCAAAAAGAAATATTTGTCTGTCTGCACATGGATTCCGGATAGACGTTTTCCTACATAAAGGGTCAATCCCAAATTTTTTCCACAACCTAAGATTGCAGGGGCCCAAATCATGCACTATTGCCAGCACTGGATAACCGGCATATTCCACTTCCTTTATGAAATCAGTTATTTTTTCATGCATACTTGATTTATCAAAATAAAAGTATACGGGTTGTTTTCATTTACCTATTAGCCCCCTTAGCGTTACCACTTGCACTCTCATGTGTGGTTTATATAATCTGTCAGTGGTCTTGTCATAACTCCATTCAGTCACAATGCTCCTCTCATCAAATGACAATACAGTTAATCTCTCTCTTCCACTAAAATCGGTTCCAATACCTCTAAAACTCTATTGTACACAATTTCATCATGATCTTTCAGAGCTTTTACTCGAAAATTTTCTAAACGAAGAAGTTCACCGTTGGACGGGTCGGTATAGTTCTCTGCTGGGCCGGCGTTCGAGTCTCCGACCGGCCAGTGAAGAACTAGAGGAATTTATTTCTGGCGATAGAAATTCATTTCTCGCTATAATGTGGTTCGGATTCCACAATAAGCTGTAGGTCCCGTTGCTAGGTAACCAATTGGTTCTAAGCCACGTACAATATGTCTAATCCTTCAGACCAGCCCTAGGAAAGCTGTTAATCAGCTCAGTGGTCTGGTTAAACTAAGGTATACTTAACTTTTTCTCTCTTCCACTAAAATCGGTTCCAATACCTCTAAAACTCTCTTGTACACAATTTCATCATGATCTTTCAGTGCTTTTACTCGATATTTTTCTAAACGAAGACACTCAACCTCGTCTTTTAGTTTCTTGTTTTCATCACAGAGGGTATTCAGATTTATTTCACACTTAGCATGTATGTCCTCTGGAGTCAGAAATTCTCGCGTCTTGGCATTCATGCTTACTCTTCCACTAGCATCACATTCTAATATATCATCACCACTACCAGAAGTGACTGGCATTTCCTTCGCAGTCCTCTTCATAGCTCTCTTCTATGCCCTTTCATTTCTTTCATCAGATAGTCTATCATCTCGGTTTGTTCCTGAGAAACCGTGAAATCAAATATAATCTACATTCTTTAGCAAACAATTTTTCATCTACGTACTGTGTTAAACTCTCATTTCTTTCATCAGATAGTCTATCATCTCGGTTTGTTCCTGAAAAACCGTGAAATCAAATATAATCTACATTCTTTAGCAAACAATATTTCATCTACGTACGGTGTTAAACTATCGGTCAACAGTTATCATATTATGATGATAATGAATTTGAATTCAGTTTTCATTATTTATTCGATATTTGTTTTCGTAGCAAAACAGTGCAGAATGATTTGTAGCATTAAACGTACCGCCATAACGGAAAAGAAAAGCCACAGCGTCTTTCTTCGAAAGTCTTCTCTTGCTTTTGGGACTTTCAATTTGCAGCAAACGAGACTTCATATCATCCACGAAATCACTGTTTGTAAACTGAACAGAACAAATCACAGCAGCATTTTCAAGATTCATTTTACCAGCTCGACGACATGCTTGTTTCCAGCGCACTCGACAATTATCGTCTTTTGGAAAGCTGAAATACTTGATGTTTGAACTTTTTGTTTTCATTCTTGTATCAGAAC
>NC_089744.1:20900000-20955000 GCF_040412425.1 Macrobrachium rosenbergii
CCCCTATTGCTATTCCGTTTTGACGTCAAAATGACTTGTCAGATATCATCAGCTGTCAACCCGGAAGTCTCGCCTGTTCATGAGAAAGCTGAAGTAACAGGAAACTTTGTGTTATGGTTAAAATACTTAAACAGATAAAAGAAAGGGTGAAGTAAAAAGTTTAATCTAATCTGAAAAGTATTAAGTGTGGGAGTAAATGTAAGAATCAGGAAAACCATGGGCATGGATAGAATTCCAGAGTCGACAAGGGCATAAAATACAAAATTACCTCTATACCAGTATACAGACCAAAAATGAGACAAAGCTTCATGACAGGTATTACGTATTTTCTAAACGTGAATAGCACAGAGTTCGGACTTCAAAAAAAAAAAATATCACACAGTACCTTGAAGGAAAAGAAGTGGGAGCCAATCCCAAAGAGAAGGACTGACCCAATTCCCATTTAGGGGCAAATTTCTTTTATTTCTTTTACCTTCTAACCGTAGAATAGTACGAAGACCATAACTAGTTACAGCGAGATGGTTTCCTTCCCTCTCTTTTGTGTAGGTAAAAATTCAGAAAACATTTGAGGGAGGTAAATCAACAATTTCATTCCTCAGTTAATCCAGACAAGTTTAGATTCTTCGTTGGACTGGTCGGTAGCGTTCTCGGCTAGCATTCTGCAGGGCCCGAGTTCGAATCTCCGGCCGGCCAATGAAGAATTAGAGGAATTTATTTCTGGTGATAGAAGTTCATTTCTCGGTATAATGTGGTTCGGTTTCTACAATAAGCTGTAGGTCCCGTTGCCAGGTAACCAACAGGTTCTCAGCCACGTAAAATAAGTCTAATCCTTCGGGCCAGCCCTCTCTAGGAGAACTGTTAATCAGCTCAGTGGTCTGGTTAAACTAAGGTATACTTAACTTTTTTCAGTAGCTTCCGCATTTCTTGGTTAGGCGATTATTTCAATCCATTCACTGGTAACCTTTGGAATCCTTTCCTTTCATCTCTTCCATATGCAATATAGTCTTTTATTTGAGATGTGGTCTATAACTACATTCGGGACTTTGCCCTATCATTTTTTCCTCCCAGTTTTTTGCAATGGAAACTGAACAGGCCAAGGCTGCTCAGTGACACTGGGTTGTCGTTCTAACCGGCTACAAAATAACAAATAATAAATTTTCAGTTTATGCAAGTAGAGGGAAGACATAAGTGGCAATTAATGGTCTAACGGTCGCAGAGTTATGTGGGAAACGGTGCCAATACAATTTTTTTTTCTCTGGAAACTTACGCACTCGCGTCTTTCGACGCTTTCCTGGGTATCGGAATGATCTCAGATACCTATTGAGTTACTTAGCTACGAAAAATTTGTGCAGAGCTTAAAAATACGATGAATGCCGACAGTACGTCCATGGTTGATAGAGGCTGTAGCTAAAAAAAAAATGTGGATCATTCCTGTGAGTATCTAGAGAAACAACTTTTCAGAAAAAGCACCTGAGTGGATAAAGATACGAAGGATACCCTCTACTTGATTTTAAAACAGAGTGTGGCTTGAAACTTTCTGATTTTATCATTCTGCTGAGAAAAATTGCTTGGGGTTATTTCCCATACATAGTTCTTTAAGACTTGAGTCAGAAAATATATATGAACGGAAGAACGCAAGTAAAAGGGGGCTGGATGGAAACTTACTGGGAAATTTAAGGCGTAGGGGGGGGGAGTCAATTTCCCGAACGAGTGGTTCAGGACAGCCAGCCTTGCACGGTTGGCTTTGTTTCACTTGTAATGCGTAAATGCCCGTCAAACTCCATTACCGCTAATGACAGTAACTCTACGGGCATTACCCAGCGAATTTAATTTACTCCAGATACATGACGGCAGGCGAAAAATGATTCCACTAAGCTCTCTCGTAATCTTTATAAAAGTTTCAACGCCACGACTTCATTAAATATGCTAAAGTTGTTAGCGCACCGATGATTCTAATGGCAAACAACAAAGAAAATATTAAACCTTAAAACAGTTAGGAAGCTCTGAAGTAGAATAGATTATACTGTTTCTCTGTTTTGGTAATTTCCACCGCCACAGCAACTGGCCACCTACAGAAAAGTTCACTGGGTGCAATAGGAGTTCCTCTATTATTGTGAGTAACAGCCATACACGATGCGTAGTATGGTAGGCTTTGCTTCTTGAAGATTGCAAGATTGTCAACTGAAGATTCATTGGCATTTTTCAACAATTCCTCTATCTAAGAACATCTCTATCTTTGTTCCCAGTCTAGTATTTTCATTTTCAGTTCTTGTTCCAAGTCTTATTAGCGTAAGAGAGAGAGAGCAAGCTTGTCTCCTCAGAAGACAAGGCAACTAATTTTATCTTTATTCCCATTGCCATTCGCAGGAGAGTAGGATAGATATTAAAAAAATAATAATAATCCGACGTTAGTTCACCCTTTTCTTATTAATCCCAGGTTTATCCGCGAACAATCTATACTAAGAGTGATTACAAAATTCTTTAAAAGTTACGACAACAAACCTTTGGTCATGCGATCAACATTTACCACTGAAGCAAGTCTTCGTGTTCGGTTAACGCTGAATGGGTGTCTGTATACATAAATGGTTCTCCAAATTAAAAACAATGAGAACTCAAAGAGCTCTCTCAGCGAGTCAAATCCTCTTCTTGATTCTCAAAAACCTAAACTAAAACCTGTACGTAGGGATACGTCCTGCAGAGGGTTACTGCCTGCAGTGTGCCTTCGATGGTGCACTGCAAGGAACTCCGAAAGTTGTAGGGCATCCTTAGGCCAACCTTCCGAGCCTTTACTTTAACTATTTTAGAATAATAGTGACTATCCCCGGGGAAAAGGAGCCGATAAGGCAATAAAGCCCTTCACACTACTTTGGGAAAACAAAAACCACCACCTGAAGAGGGAGTACCCTCCAAAGCAAAGGCAGAACTGGGTGGGGAGTTCGTTTCAAGCATTGCAAGCATCAGCTGCCTTCCATTACCTGAACGTAAGTACCCCCTCCTACAGGCAGAATAACCTTAACCAAGTGGAATTCTAACGCCTACAGCTACTTCGGTTCTTAGGGCAAGGACAAACTCGTGAAGGTGGATGAACCTTAAACAAAAGATGTCACCCACTGCCTGCTTGTGCTGGAACTTCGGTGACCTTTAAAACAACCATTTTTGGTCTTTGGCAAATGACTTCGGTTTAAGAGTTTAACCTTTGGATTAACGAGCATTCGTGACTGAAGATAAGATTAGCGAGAAATTGGCATCCGATGGCGAGCGGTTAAAGGTGAGCCTTCCCTTGGACTCACTGTCACGTGTCTTGGAGGCTTTCGACACTGCTATGATAGAAATGATAAAGTATCTGAGGTGAAGCAAAACAGCATCGTTCTAAAGATAAAATGTCAACAAAAACAGAAAGGAAGTAAACTATAGCCTACGAGGTCGCAAGGTTATAAGGTGAAGGCGGCGATGCAAAAGGAATTATTATAACTAAAAGCGTTATGATCAGAAGGAAAAAATGTATCTACATTGACCATAAACTGCCGGGGAGATCATAGATCAAAGATTAATACTAAAATCAGTCGTAACACCGGGAAAATTATAGTCAATCTACCAATGTATTAATTCGATGTGGAAAATCAAACTTTTCAATAAAATGAGAATGTGGAAACTCGTATAATTATAATAATAACCATCAACTATTACTTCCTAAAATTCCCAAAATAAGATGCGACCTCAGTTTTTTTCAGGTCCATGCAATAACAACTTATGAATCTAAAAAGCTTCTGCTTCTGGGAAACTTCTGCACTTTTCATTTTTCATCTTTCTCAGAGGTGGTCAGAATTAAGTATATTGATCAACTGAAATCATGTTGAAATGCCTGTAAAACTTTCACCTTTTTTTTTCTGTTTATACAGTAGAAGTCCAAACGACCAATGTGAAACTTATTATGTGCCTCCTTCTATGCCTAAGGCCATACTTCTTCAGCGGATGGCGCAGTTGACTTTTGATTCAGGTTTTATAAGTTCAAATTGGAGGGTTACTTTCTGGTAGGTTAGGAATGGGACCAAGATGTGTGTATGTATGTATGTGTATATATACATATATGTTTTTGTGTATGTGTGTCTCTCTGTATTTCTGCTTTCTGCAATGTAACATTTTAATATTTTGATTAAAAGCCCATAAAATAAAACAAGAAATTGCAATAAGCCACTTTATTCTGGCCCTCCTGCATATATATATATATATATATATATATATATATATATATATATATATATATATATATATATATATATATATATATATATATATATATATATATATATATATAATATATATATATATATATATATATATATATATGTACATATTTGTCATTTATGCATTTCAGTTGTATTTCAGTGCCACTACTTGCGTTCCCCCTAGAGGGAATTGGTGCTACCAGTTCATCTCATGCTGTTCACTGTAGGCCTCACTGAAAGGTATTGCAGCGGCCCGTCTTCCTTTACCTCCATTCCCGCACCCTTTCTTTAGTCTTGCCCCCCAGCGCCTCTAACTAGAACTCCTTGGCGCAACTGTGGGGTTTTCTCACTGTTCCGCCCTTAGAGCCTTGCATTTCGTCTCATTTATTTTCTGAACCTCTTTATGTCCCAACACCCCAACTCCCTCTCTTCGCTGTCTTAAGAGCTGAATGGCCAAGAGTGCTCCAGTGCTGGGCTTAGCAACCTAAATTTCATAAATCAAATGACATCAATGTGGGATTGTACAAACACCGGCATTTTTAAGATTCACTGGTATACTCGTAGTTGCAGAGTTATTCTTTAGAATAAAATATTTTACCCATGTGTATATTATGAATTTTGTCTTCTACATTTATGGTTTTGCTAAGAAGCGTCGTCGCTATCGGACAAGCAGTTCTGACAATCTGTTAGAAAGAAAAAGAGCCATTTCAAGACTGACGAATGAATCGCATTTCTTCTTCCATTCCACCAAATCTCCAAACATATGATCAGAAATAATCTAATCCAAGAAAGTTGTATTTCTCCCCGTTAGATTAAAATTTTTTAATAAATTTCTATGTCAAGTTACGATTCCGAAAGTTTTCTGTAATTTAAGGGGAAATCCCATTATTCGGGAGAGGTTCAAGTCCTTAATCTGTGTTCACGTCAGGGAATGATACGAAATGTTGGGAGGGAAAAGAAATATGGTTTTTCCCTCTCAGGACTCCCGTAATCAAAACATTAGGGAGCGATGCCACCTGTTGCCCTCGAATTCTACGCCTATGCGCCTCGTTTGTCTACATTAGTGCTGCTCCTCTCCTTCTGGACTCATGCTCTTCTTTGCTATTGACTTTCTTTTGCGGATTCGGTTTTCTTCCCCGATTTCTTCTCTTTTCATTTGATTGCTTTCTAGTTACGGCTCTTTTTGTTTCTATTTTCTCCTCATTTTTTTCGGAAGTCTTTTCAAATATTAGATTTGAAACTGCTATTTGCATCTTTTTTTTTATTTTTTTAACTTGGTTCCCCTTTCTAAACTTATCTCCTCTCTTTTTTGTTTCTATACTATTTTTGCATGTGTATCTTAGTTTCACCTACTATTTGGCTAACGTACCGAAGTCACAATGATAAAACTAGAATAAAAAGTAAAAGGAAAGGGTCAGCCTACTTTCCAGGGATCAATTTGTCTTCGAAATATATCATTCAGTTTTTCTAACCTGTCAAATTATTTACTTCCCTTAGCATGTCTGTGGCTGAACAATATTTATTTTTTTCTTAAACTGATTATTGTGTTTCATAACAATCCTTCACCTTAGGTAAGTAATTTTTTTAATTGTTTTGTTCTTTCGTAAATGACGAAATCCCTTTTTCTTATCTTTTTTAGCAAAACTATTTGAGATCGTTTTCCATCCCAGGATAATTAATTACTGTTTATTTGCATTAAATACAATGAAATTTCTGCTATTAATCTTTTCCCCAATATACGAGTGACGACCACGAGATGTAGTTCATACAACGCATCCTCAACAGTTATGAAATCTTTAGTTATGAAGATATTCCATTATTGCAAAACTGTACACCAGCAACCTTCTGAGAAATCTATCTCTAAAAAAAGGAGGGGACTGGGATGGTGGCACCCTTTCCTAACTGGTAATCATAACTTACGACTACCAGATCTCTGAAAACACAGACATACACACACACACACACACACAGATATCTCACCCTACGCAAAGTTTAAGCACAACAGTAAAGTTTGTAAAAGATTAAAATTACTGCTGGGATTTACTCCAAGCATTCAGAACCGAGCGATTTCAACTCATACAGAAATTTGAACTAATTCTCAAAGTTGTACGGCAGCAGTACAGGGGAATGAATGAATAAACCTTGTGAAATTCTTGCAACCATCAATTCAAAAGTATAAAAAAGAATATTTTTAAGCACAGACAATATCGCGTGAAAAATTGTTGACTGTTAAAGAAGGAAAATTCCGGTTTGCTTTTATGCGATCGATGCTAATCAAGGAATGTCTCTGTTATTCATTAACAAGCTTGCTGGCGTGCGCTACGCGCTCTGGAACCGGGCTGCTGTCTCCTCTACACTCCCGACCCCTACCTACTCATCCCCAACCAGTGGCGGACAAACAGGTTTGCAGGAGGTGCGTTGGATGCCTCCCCTACCCTCCCGTTCCCCAACCTACCACGCCTTCACCCGGGGAGGACAAACCGGTTTGCAGGGAGTGGGTGGCTGTGTCATGTCTCCTCTACTGTCACCCGGGGGAGGACAAACAAGATCAGATCCTCTCGGATTTTATTATTATGGATAGCTATTGTAAAAATTGTGTACTTTCACTTCGCAAAAGCAGATTATTCCAATTAGGATCATTTTTTTCCTACGGGTCTGAGCTCTGACGCATCATTAATTTCCTATGAGCATTAAGCATACTATAGATATGTCGTTCAGCATTGAGATAATTTCACTTTTTCCGAAAAGATTTATTAGTGAATTTAAATGAGGATTTGAAGCACGTAAGATACGTGTTATGGAAAATGAACTTAGTTTTTCTCATTTTACTATAACATAAGCGCAGTGCGTTCATACGGACACTTCCACACATGAAATGAGAAATATAACAAATCAACGATACCAAACACCAAGACAAGCCCTTTGTGTTAGGATGGTCATTTTTGATAGTTACTCAGACCCTGAAGATCACAAAACTAATAACTGAAATCCCTAAAGTTAAATATACATCAGTGTTAAGATGGGTTGTTCTTTTTTTCATGAAAATCTAATTCTTCCGTTCTCTTGAGTAGAAAGTAGGAACATTTTTTCGTGCCTGAATAAATATTCTTCTTACTTTTGAGATGTCATTTGAGAAATTCTCGTTCCCTCAAAGCAAAGCAGTCACCCAATACAACCACTCTCGAATATTGGGAGATGCAGTTTCAAAATAGCCAATTAGAAACATACATTCACACATACATACAACCGGTATGTATGAATATATCTCTACATGAAGAAAGAAAGTTTTTGATGGAATCGGTAGGTGCAGTCAGCGGAGGTTGCATGAAAAGTACGTTACAGTATCACGATATTTGTTGGGAACCATTAGAAAATTCTTTTATAGTATCAAACGTTGTGTTAATATATGGAGGAGGGGGCGACGCGCCGTAAGTGTAAAACTGGGTTGCAGAAACGTTTGATGTCCCCACTGCTGTTGAATATTGTATTTCACGAGTGGAGTGATTGGTAGTGGTCAAGAAAGGGGTAGGGAAGGTGGGAGCAAATTTTGCAATGTAAAAAAAAGCCGGAGTCTGCGTATGGGCAGCTGATGTTTGCCGATGATTGGTTTTAATCTCTGATATTAAAGAGAAACTGCTCACACTGATAAGAGGGCTCGTAAGTCTTTGAAAGAAGAGGCAATTAAAATAAAATATATTAACATAAAATTAAATTTACAGTGGTACAAGGAAATCAAGAGATGGAATAATGGAGCTATGAGGATGAATGGTGGAAACATTGACAAAAGTTAAATGTACCTTAGTTTTACCAGGCCACAGAGTTGATTAACAGCTCTCCTAGGGCTGGCCCGAAGGATTAGACTTATTTTACGTGGCTAAGAACCAATTGGTTACTTAGCAACGGGATCTACAGCTTATTGTGGAATCCGAACCACATTATAGCGAACATTGACAAAACCATTCTGAAATAATACCTCCGCTAGCAACTAAAACACATAATTTTTAAAAAATTATTTGATCCGTTTCACAAACAAGTTTTGCCCAGAAAAATTCGTATATGCATTTACAAGTTAACATAACAAGACAAAAAAGAAATAATCAGAGAAGGTAGCAGGAGCACTGCAAGTTTTTGAGGAGAATGGCAGTATGTTTGAAATAACGTTGGAGATGAAGAGTGCAAATGAAAACAGGTCATAAGGATTGTTTTTACAGCAGATCTGAAGCTTAAGGGTTGGACGAGTGAGAACTCTAGAGACATCTGACAGAAAAACGTTGAAAGATGCATCAGAGTGTTTGGCGGTGGTTTACCTACGTTGTGAGATTGTAAGATGACAGGTTGCTGAAAACTGTTTATGATTCAGAAGACTTTTGACGAAAGAGAGAAGACAAAAAATACTTACTAAATAAGTAATTTTAAATATAGATTTTACTCATTTTTTACGCGTTGTATACTAATAAGTTCTCAATTATTTCCACTAGAGGGATCGTAGACACTCGGAATAGTTTCATTTCTAATTTTTTGTATGTGGCGTACTTGATATTGTATAAATAAAAGATATAGAATCTTTTATTTATAGATTCATCTCGATATTTTTCTAATGCGTCATATTTGATACAGAGGTTCAAACATTTGAAGATCCTTTTGAGAGACCATTCCCTCTATTTTGCAGGTGCATACCCGAAGGATCTTATGTTTCTTTTTGTCTTTTGGGAGCAGTATTATCTATTGAAGCTTGTCCTCATGTTTTCGGATCTAGTATATTTTCCGGTCAGTCAAACATTTCCTGGAACTCGAGGGCTTACAGAGAAGCAAGGGTGGCGAGAAAACGGATGCACAAAAGCTGGGCTTTTTCCCTATTAAAAAAATGCAAGCATATGTACAAACATACAAATGCACACACACACACACACACACACACACACACATTATATATATATATATATATATATATATATATATATACATAGATATAGCCACAAACATAATATACAGACATACACACATAAATACACGAGTTCCTACATATTATATATATATATATATATATATATATATATATATATATATATATATATATATATATATATATATACATATACATATACATATACATGTACATATATATATATATATATATATATATATATATATATATATATATATATATATATATACATACATATCTTAGTATATACGTGAAGAAAAATATAGTCTGAGAAAACGGGGAAAAGGAATTGGGGAGAGGGGCTACAAACCGCCTGAGAAACCGTTTTCGGCAATAGCCTACAGGAGTCTTTGCCGACCTCCCGTTACTCATTCAAGAAATACATGTACATGTAGTAAGTAGGTATGTGTATAATAAATAGAACAATGGAAATACAGAGCTAGACAAAGAAGTACAATGATGACGCACTTTATCCATTGAGGGCCAGAGTTAAGCTAGTAGATAAAACGGACTTTCCTTACTGAAATACTGGAATATAAAATTTAGGCCAAAAGTCAAACGCTGGACCTATGGTGTCATTCAGCGCCGAAAGGGAAATAGAGAGTAGATAAGTTAGGGTGTAACAGTTGTACTATGAAACAATTGTTAGGAAAAAGGGGAAAGTAAGATTGAAGAGATATAATGTGTACGGAAATACAATAAAAGGAATAAAAGGGGTTAGAGCTAGGGACCGAAGGGACGTTGCGAAGAGCCTTAAGGAATGCCTACAGTGCACCGCGTTAGGTGCATGGCTGGCGCTACCCCCCTACGTGGCGGACCTTCCTTACACTTAGAGTAATGAAGCAAAGGTGACTCCGCTATAACTGGATGCTGAAGTCTGGGATGATTCATTGCCTATGGTATGACGCCAAGACATCAGTCGAAACAAGAGCAAAAATTTAGAATTGCAATTAGTAACTAGCCAGACATTAATGTTGAAATAAGGATTTTCCAGGCAAATAGGACAGAATGGAATATCACGCTTTGGTGGAAGAAGAAGAGGGGGCCAAAAATAAACACATGAAAAGAATGAAAACAACCCTTGCGCCCGATTTCCTAGCAGGATGTGCTTCGTCGGCACAAATGTCAATAAACTCGTCTGCAATGTCATACGAGATCCCATCTGTTACTGAGGTCTTCAGACTGAAAAAGGTGAGTGCAAAGTAGAAAACATGTTCAACGGAGAACCAGGCTGGTAGGTGAACAAGGGCAGGTCACGGCCTGGAGCGTGGTAGCTATTGTTTGAAAGATAAACCAGGTATTGAGTGTGGTGGATAAAGTGAATTTGAGAGCAAGTAAAGGAGCGTCCAAGAATCCGTATTGAATTTGGCTTTACGTCCCGTATTCTAGAAATAGATTGTGATAAATAATTGTTAAGTTACTCACGAAAGGGTCACGATGCAAAGTGATTTTCCCTTCTACTTGCAAAGCATCGAATGCTCTGATCTGTGTTTAAGACGGTAAGATTCATTCCCCGTTTGTTTACTTACATGTTTGATGCAGTTTGTTCTTCATTTACAATAAATTAGGATAAGATTAATTTCCTATTAAGTTTCATTACTGTGTTGCTTTGTGTTCATTATTCAAGTCTTGATAAGAATTAAATTATGCTTTATACTTTGTTCAGTTGGCGTTGCACGTGTTCAAACTCCAAGTTAGGATTAACGTTCACTTTCCGTTTGATAGCTATTTGATCTAAGTGTGTTGTTTTATTTCCGCATCAAGTTTTTCTTGATCTCCTGTGAATGTGGCTACGTAGTATTTTAAAACTGATCACAACAAAGATGTAAGTAATTATTTTGAAGATTATCAAGTCAGCAGGTCATAACCGAGAATTTTACCATTTCTAATTTTTTAATGTGTTCACCCATTAACAAAGCTCTCGTTTCGTCTGAAGTCAGACCTTAATTTTGTGAACTGCATATTGCATTTTGACAATTGAGTTTTCAAATATTTTCCTCTCTTGTGCTCAAAATGAAGGAGGGAATCTGACGTCTAAACCTTACACCCTCGTTACTCGAGTAGAGGTAAATGAAGTAAAATCTGACTTTGTGGAATTGTAAAAAAGCTATTGCAATACAGGAACCATTTTTCCGAACTTTTGCAGACCCAAATTCCTCAAGAGGTAAGGTAAGACAGACATGATTTTATTTAAAATTCCATTTAATCTTCATCAGTCTCGTCTCAGAGCCTGTAGTTCTCTACAAGTGTCTTTCTCGAAACTGACAACTCTGGTCACCAATGAAAAACCCCTTTTAACAACACCCTGTCCAGAAGGGAATGGTTTTTTAAGCTTGGTGCATTCCCGACTTGTCCGGCCAAATCAGTTCAACTCCTTCCTTGGCCCTGAAAACGGCTGCATGGGTAGGCGATGCAGAGATTGACGATAACAGCAGCATTGCGTTATGTGCTGTACGGGGAGATGCATATTATATACTTTTGCTTAAGGAAGTAAGATAATTAAAAAAAACTCATAGAAGAACAGTCAATGAGGGATTAGAAAGGGAAGAATAAGTATAGAGCAATGGTATCTAACGAAATAGTTCTTTAAGAAGGTTACAATTAGAGGGGAAAAATCTATTTGTTTCATGCACGGACCTAGAGAAAACTTACCCTGATATTGACTGAGATGTGATGTGGTTGGGTCTGACAATATTTGATGTGGAAAATAATTTAGTGAGAGAGATTAAAAGTTTTGATAAAGAAAGTGAAGCTCATATTAGATGGAAAGGTGACTGGTCAGATGTACGAGTGAGTATCAGACAAGAATGTGTTGCTTCCCTTGCTATTTAATATCTTTATGGATGGAATGATAAAGGAGACTAGGGAAATAAAAGGAGAAATTGAGGAAACAACGTGCGATAATAAACTGAAAGTTACAAAAAGGATAGTGTTAACTTGTGATGCTGAAGGAAGTACGCAGTCTGACAAAATCCTAAATTCTTTGTAAGGAAAGCAGGTAGGTAGAGAATGTTACCAAATCAAGTTACCATACGATGAACGTTAATATGAACTTTTTGGTAAGGAAGTGGTTGATTAATTAGGTAGTTTGGAATGAAAGTGGTGAATAATGAGAATAGTAGGGGTATAATAGAAAACAGGAAGCAAATAAGGAAGGTTTGGTATAAAAGCGGTGAATACGCCTTAGTCTCGGGTTGTATAAAGGGATTGTTGAGCCTACCCTCCTTCACGTAGGTGAAGCGTTGAAGTCGGATGCGAGTGAAAGGATAAAGATTGTAGTTGTTTTAATGAATAGGCATGACATGTGTGGCGTAAGAAGTGTATAAATATGAGAAATATATGAATACGAAGTTGTTCAAAGGTTACAATGAGTTACAAAGACGGATCAGTTGGTTTTGAGGTAGTCTGCTCGAGTCGAAAGAATGGAAAGCAATTGACTGATAGAAATCATGTCTCATTCTCAAGTGTTCAGAAGACGTACAAGGAGACAGAGATAGGTCTGGTGTCTGCTAAACAGGAGGCATTGATTTAAGCTCAACCAGGACATTGCTATCCAAAGAAATGCCCATGACCTGAAATACCGTACCCAAAGACTGAGAAATTCTCAGGGAAGGGAGTTGGTAGGTGAATAAGTCTCGTCCATTCCTGTAACCAAGGAATCGCTTCCCTCCGTTCTCTTCCATGATGGTTTGCACTTGTTTCAATATCGACCAGACAGGTAGAATTTACGCCTCACTATAACTTCCATATCCTTATTTTATGTATAAATCCTCCAGAAAAGTCAAGTCAAGAAGGTGTTGTCCTTCCGGCCCTCAGCAAGTAATTTTGGACGAAGCTGCTATTCACATACATTTATATATATATATATATATATATATATATATATATATATATATATATATATATATATATATATATATATCACACATTACCACAGGTGAAAAATCAGAGACAGGGTGTATCACCTGTGGTAATGTGTGATAAATGAATCACGTACAAAAGTTATTATAATCATATATATATATATATATATATATATATATATATATATATATATATATATATATATAATATATATACATATATATATAAATATGTGTGTGTGTGTGTGTGTGAAAAGCAACTTCATCCAAAATTACTTGCTGAGGGCCGGAAGGACAACACCGTCTTGACTTGACCCTTCTGGAGGAATCATACATAAAATAAATGCCTCTGCCCCGGCGAGGACTTGAACCTGGGCCTTTGTTCGGACAGTGATAGATAGTCGACTTGACCATTCTGCTATCATGAGAGAAATAAGTTAGTCCAGACTTTGTTGTACTTATTCTTGTCGAATTCAGGTTCTAGACTTAGAATCGATATCCATACTCACAGGTAAGGATATCGATTCTAAGTACAGAACCTGAATTCTGACAGGAATAAGTACAGTAGAGCTTATATCATCTCTCCCTCTCTCTCGTTAGCTGACTATATATATATATATATATATATATATATATATATATATATATATATATATATATATATATATATATATATAATATATATAATATATATATATATATATATATATATATATATATATATATATATATATATATATATATATATATATATATATATATATATATATATATATATATATATATATATATATATTGATAGATAGAGAGACACGGGTAGAAAGAGAGGTAACATGAACAACCTAACCATTGCATTCCTCTTTTTTTGTGTTACCAGACAATACTTTATTAGCTTTAAACGCACTACGTTCATATTGTAGGAATTTTTCGGCGCCATTCCCATAGGACTTTCCTGTAACTGAATCAGTTTCGCGGTTTAATTGGACGTCTGAAATCTAAATCATCCTAACAATATTTTTGACAAACCGAAACTGTGTTTTAGTCCTGTACACTTGTCATACGGGTACGGTCCCCGTTCCCTTTTCGTATATCAGCGTTTTGAGAAATCTCTCTTTTGTGTACATATTAACTTTTCCGTCATTTAGCTTTTTTTTAATAATGACTAAATTGTTTCCTTTATGTATGCAGTGTCGAGACAACTTTCTTGAGAAGAATTTGCAGAAGCTTTGGTTACAATCAGCTGGTGTCATTCATGTAAATTTTTCAACGATAATAGTTTAGTTATTTTGTCTAAACATGGTGTATTTTACAACTGCATAAATGAACTTTTTAAAAACTATTATTTTTTACTCAAGCTTGCTTTATGTTGATGTATACTGCACATTTTGATTGGAATAAAAATAAAAACATCTAGAAATGAAAATACGGAATAAAGTAGAAACGACGTCTCTTAGATTTATAGGGTTTAGGGTTCGATATCATAAGACTTTGAACGTGTTCTTAATTACTCATTTCCAAAGGGAAAAATACCTTTAAACGAATCAACAATTCTCACTGTCCAAGCACCGAAGGCGGGTTCGAACCAACAGTGAACCCATTACGATTCACCATGCTGCAACACGTTAGCTGTAAGTCTGTTCGTTCGATCAGAAAAACGAGGTAACCCTGAGTCTGATCACTATTTGGAAAAGTCAGGCACAGCAACGCATAACTCCCTTAGACTTCTACAGGGCAGGATATGGGTTAAAAACCTCACTCCATGAATACTAGCAGAAAAGCGAAAAATAACCACTTCTAGTTCTACTCCTTTTATGGGAAATATACACACACATACATGTGTAGATATATATGTATGTATGTATGTATATATGTATATATATATATATATATATATATATATATATATATATATATATATATATATATATATATATATGCAGAATCTACTGGTCACTTTTACCAGACACATATGTAATTCTAATAGCCACAATGCCCTCTTAACTTCGCTAATTCTTCGCGTTTTTTTGGATATGCTTGTAACTACGAAGCCGATAGATGGTTAGGTGGGCAACGTGACCTCCTTGTGATTAAGGTAACTCGGGTTCGCTTCCCGCGGCCGGCCGTCACAGGCTCTTCATTCTTCCCTTTGGATCTATCGGCTTCGTAGTTACAAGCATATCCAAAAAGCGCGAAGAATTAGCGAAGTTAAGAGGGCATTGTGGCTATTAGAATTAGAATTATATATATATATATATATATATATATATATATATATATATATATATATATATATATATATATCAATCAGTCAATCATTTCCTGTGGCACCCAAGGGGATGTTTAGGGCCTCGATGAACTCATTCCACCACATTCTGTCAAGGGCTAACTCCTCAAGATCTCCCCAACACTCACCTCCTGCTTCCTTCCTCATTGTCCTCAATCAAGTCTCCTTTGGTTTACCTCTACCTCTTCTACCCAGGGCAACCCACCTGGTGTATCTTGCAATATTCCCTGTCTTCTATACACATGGCCTAGCCACTTCCAGCGTGAGAACCTAACATACTCATCGACTGGCTGCACCACGTTACTTCTCTAATTCTGCTATTTGATATCCTATCCCTCCAATTAATTCATAACATTCTTCTGAGCGCCATATTTTCAAATACTAAGAATTTATCTGAAGCCACTTACTGTAACATGACTCATGCCCACACATCAAAATACTCCTAGCCATACCGTATGAATTTTGATTTTTGTATGCACAGAAAAATTGCTATTATTTCAAATATTTTTAAGCATTCCCATTGCCTGATGAGCCTTTTTTAATCTTTCCATAAATTCTGTGTTCAGAGAACCATCCTTATCTAAATAAGTACGTAAATATTTAAACTTATCCACTTGCTTTACAACTATGCCTTCAGTTAGACAATCCTGTGCATTTTCAATATTCATATTCATGATTTCAGTTTTTCCACTATTTATAACCAAACCAACCTTTCGACATTCACTCACTAGACAATCCAACACTCTCTGCACCTCTTCTGGTCCCTCCAGATAAAAACTATATCATCAGCATAATCTAATTCAAGAAGTTTCCCATTTTCTCCCCAAAGTATACCTACATCCATTTCTCTTTTAACCCTTCTAACAACGTAATCCACGACCAGTACAAACAACAGAGGAGACAGAATGCCACCCTGAATTACACCAGACTTAACATCAAACGGATCATTCAAACTCATCAATCCTTAACTTTACAAGATGTGCCATCACGCATGTTCATAATAACCCTCACAAGCTTTTCCGGTGTTCCATAATGCCTCACGATTTTTCACATAGTCCGTCTCGAAATACTATCAAAGACCTTTTTACAATTAACAAAACAAAGACTTTACGCAGGTTTTATTTCTTTAGCTTGTTGCATTAAATGCCTAACTATGAAGATCTGATCACTGCAACCCCTCCCTTTCTAAAACCGTCCTGTTCGTCCCTCAGAGTACCATCAACCACTGGCTCCAACCTATTCAACAATACTGAAGATTTTCAAGACTACAGGTGAAAAAGTGATTCCCCTCCAAATTTCTACTGACCCCTTCTAAATATGACCAGAGAGACGCCCAGCAATAAAATCAAAATCCCACACCTGGACAAGATTAAGACATTGACACAGACACTCAGAAATCTTACTCTTTTGTTTTCACCTACCTAAATACCCTAACCAAATCAATAATTAATGTTCAACAAAAGCCAGTTCCCAAAGACAGGAGTATACAAAATCTCTTGCCCTGGCTGTGACCAATCCTACAATGGGTTTACAGGTAAATCACTCTCCCAAAGACTAATGCAACACAAATGTTCAGTAAGATATGGCCAACAGAGCTCAGCTACTTTTGACCACATAAATAACCATAATCATAGAATAGACTGGAATATGTCACGTATAACTTACAGCAGCAATTGTCTGTTCAAAAGCCAAATGGTAGAATCCGCACTGATTAAACAAAGAAATACGATGAACCTCTCTAAAGGAGTCAGAGTTTCAGATCTGACGGATAAAATCTTCCTCCAACCAGCGTTTAAGAAGATTAAGAACAAGCTGCCAACAGGAGCGATGTAGCGGTAGACTTCTGGAACTTTCTTTCAACTGTATATGTAGCACTGTTCTTTACTCCCTAATCCATTGCCTGTCTGTTGTGGAAGACAGTTGTCTTCGAAATATAATGCTACAATTTCCACCCCTTTTGCTGTTTTTGATGGGCTCCTTTTATCATGTATGTATGTATGTATGTATGTATGTATGTATGTATGTATGTATGTATGTATGTATATATATATATATATATATAAATATATATATATATATATATATATATATATATATATATATATATATATATATATATATATATATATATATATATATGCAATGTTTATTTGGGCAGCTTCATCTTAAATATTCATTTTGATAAATAATCTGATACAGCCCCCAACTAGGCCCCTTAAAAGTTGAAGTGAGAGGGTAGTTCTGCCACTCTCAGCTAGACAGGAAATTCCACTTTCCATTGCATCTCTAGTCTGTCCCCCTACAGGGCAATCCCATAAAATTCTTGCCTTTGTCATTTCTCCTGCGTCTTCGACCTGTTTTCTCTGGCTGGTTCACTACTTTCAGATACACACTGGCACGAACTGGAAAAAACCGGCCCCTAACCAATTTACAGTGGCCGGATGAGGTCAAAGCTGACCGAAGAGACAAGAGGCAGGTCAGAGGTTCCCAGAGAGTTAGTTAGTGGACATCTCATCCAGAGCCGAGAAGCGCACTTCCCACTTTGGCACAAAGGACCCCCTTAGTATCCAGGAACCTACCTACTGCAGTAGAAGAATTCCCTAAGACTGGAAATCATCCTTGCTTCATGCTACGAGGCCTAAACTAAATCAGCAGGTATGTGTCGGTGAGGGAGGAGTTTCGGCCAGCCTGTTTTCCTGTAATTCTCTCGATTCTTTATACGTCTCGTGTATTAAAGTACTTAATTCATTAGGTTGTGCATAATTGACGCCAGAAGTGGCCGTATATCGTTTTCTCTCAATTGCAGAGAGGAGTTCAGAGCCTTCGCATGTTGCATACTTCACTGTTTCCAAATCAAGAGCCCTGCCCTTCGTGAAGAATCCTACAGTTATTTGTGGAATTTAATTAATTACAGATACTTTGGCATTATTTTACCACTCCATTTAATTAATTGTAAATGTAAATATATGTATTGATTAATGCCCTGGGTTTTAATCCTATTCCTCAGTTAGCATGTATTTTCTGTTTATTTACTGTTCGGAAGCAGTGGAATTTCAGTTGTGCATATGATAAACAGGTGGGTCATAGCATAGCCACACTAATATAATAATATATATATATATATATATATATATATACTGTATACATACATACACACACACACACACACACACATATATATATATATATATATATATATATATATATATATATATACATACATACATACATATGAATAAATGCGTGTGTGACTACATCAACTTTGAGTCTAGCCATAAATGTATGCATTCACATGGGTGTCTGGACATGCATTTTCATATACAAAGAGAGGGAAGAGAATTCATTTTTTAATAACATGAACTGCGGGACAAGCTTGCGAAAATTAAATTTGTGCTTCAGGAAAACAGTTTTGAAAGATCCCCAATTTTATTAAACTGAGAGAGAGAGAGAGAGAGAGAGAGAGAGAGAGAGAGAGAGAGAGAGAACAAAGTTGATCATATAACTTCACGTTCTCAAAGGGACAAAGGCAATATAAATCATGCAGTTTTGGATCGCCAAAGAGATTTCTGACAGGAAAGATTTACACGTGCAGACAGACTGGTGGTTTGTCTTTTAGAACTAGACCGGTGCTATTCAAATCAATGGGCATATTTTCAGGCTCAATTTCCACCAGTTTCAATCATTTCTGCTGGAAATATATTATCAAATGATGCAACCGATCACCAGAGTCTATAACAAAATCATACGTAAAATACGTCATCCTTGAAACTAGAATGATTTGGCATTTTTATAGCATTTTGATTTTCTCCCGGCGCTCCAGAACGAGTTCCTCTCTGATGCTTTGCCAAGCATTTTAAAGTGAGGTTGCTGGACTGAGGCCCTTCTACCCTGTAATAGTTCACCTTAGTCAGGTAGTTACAAGGTACATAAGCCATGGTTAGCAAAAGGTGCACAATGGATTTGATAAGGAATTTATCATTCTACTGTGATGAAGACTCAGATTCAAACACAAGTACATTCACACACAATATATACAGAGTATATACTGTATATAGATATGTATGCATATGTATATATGCATATATATACACACATATATACATATATATAGAGATATATATAGATATATATATATAGTATATATATATATATATATATATATATATATATATATATATATATATATATGCATTTATTTTTTTAACTATATTCAGCAATTCTGTACATTTCAGGATTAAACTTATGTGCTGTTTCCCCAGTGTCTTTGTGAATGACGGATGTTAATTTCTATGAAGTCTACTTGTGGTTTTTTCTGTCATGGATTATATATATATATATATATATATATATATATATATATATATATATATATATATATATATATATATATATATAAGGAACAAGATTGCCAGGCAGCACTTCAGCATAACTAGTTACAGATTTAATTATTTCAATCAACAACGTTTCGGGGGTATACAATTCCCAACATCAGAGCTACAAACAGAGAAAATAAAGATCCATACATCAGTAGTAAGTCTAACATGGAGTATAATAGTAAGGCATTCTGTTAAAAAAGTAATGAGTATACATCACTGAGCATGAAATTATCAAAAAGCAAAATGGCAATTAATAAAACACTAAATTATCAAGGACATTAAAATAACTTTTAGAAAAACTGAATGGTAATCCAAGACAGAAAAAACCACAAGTAGACTTCAAAGAAATTAACACACGTCATTCACAAAGACACTGAGGAAACAGTACATAAGTTTAATCCTGAAATGTACAGAGTTGCTGAATATAGTTTTAAAAAATTAAATGCAAAAATAACGAGACGAGAACTCACTGGCACAGAAGCTCGTATGCAAAGGACCCAGTAACTTGATTGACAATAGAGAAAGCAAGCACAGAGAAACGATTCAAGAAGTGAAGAAAGGGGTAATGCTCTATTAGGCAATGCTCAATGAAACTGGAGTTGAATTGCGTTGAGTGTTGGCGATAACTATTTAATGAAGAGAGATTCGAGATTGGGTAACGAAAAGGACCCAGTAAATTGATTGACAATAGAGAAAGCAAGCACAGAGAAACGATTCAAGAAGTGAAGAAAGGGATAATGCTCTATTAGGCAATGTTAAATGAAACTGGAGTTGAATTGCCGTTGAGTGTTGGCGATAACTATTTAATGAAGAGAGATTCGAGATTTGGTAACGACCGAGGTATGCATTGGATATTAAACGACATATATATGTGGGTTGATAATTGTGAATACAAGAATTCATGAGGCATATGCCAAAAATTCATAATTAGCCAGGTGTTACAAACTTACCACTCTGCTATCATGGTGGGAAGTGAGATATCGTTTCATCGTTTCTAAGTACAAAACCGGCACCTGACAGGGTATATATATGTACAGCAGAGTCGATACTACATCTCTCTTGATGGTTCAGTTGTCAAAAGTCCCTATACATCTTTGTTTCTAAACCATTGGTGACGATGCATTTATAATTATGATCCTCCTCGCGTGTAGGCTAAGTTATTCCTGAAGTATAGTTAACTGGATATTAAATAATATTTTTGGCTTAACATTTTTAATGTAAAAATTGTCTCGGTGCATGTGACTAAAATTCATACACACACACACGTGTATGTATGTATGTGTATATATATATATATATATATATATATATATATATATATATATATATATATATATATATATATATATATATATATATGTATATGTAAAAGTTCTCAATAACTTGAAACCTTGTAGGTTCTCTTTATAAAATCATATATATATGTATGTATGTATGTATGTGTGTATGTGTATATATATATATATATATATATATATATATATATATATATATATATATATATATATTTATGTATATATATATATATAAAGATCAAATTCACGAAGGAAAGAGAAACACTGGAGTGCTGCGAGGCCTTTCGACTGTCTGTCATCCTTTACTTAGCAGACTGAAGAAATATAAAAGTCTGCTAAGTAAAGGACGACAGTCGAAAGGCCTCGCAGCACTCCAGTGTTTCCTCTTTCCTTCGTGGATTTTGTCTTTATTTATATAATCATCAAGTTCCATATTTTCGTGATTCAGTTATACATATACATATACATATTATATATATATATATATATATATATATATATATATATATATATATATATATATATATATATATATATACTCTTGTACTTGATGACATTACATTAGTAATACTGATTTCAAATCACTAGAAAATGTAATCATTACCCTTCTCGTGTTAATTGTCCCCTAGAAAGAACGATGAAAAACTATCGTCCAGATCCGTTTCCACGCATGAATTCGAGGCACATGAAATATTACTTACGCTCGGATTTGAACAGCGTGAAATTGGGGAGTCACCACCGGCTGAAATTTGATAGCAACGTGAAATTGCTAAACTATCGCAGAGGGTTCGTATGGTCAGAGAGATTTATCGAATGTGTGTTCGTTAACCTGGGAAACACAGCCAAAACTAATGTTTTTTTTCTGTATGAAACTGTTTCACTAACGATCTAAAGGAAAACAACACGACTTTGATAAAATTTCAGAGGATTTTTTACGAAAGGCATCTTATCCTGTGTACTGAGGGAAATGAGCTTTTTTATATGGGTTTAGTAAGTCAGTAGGTAAATCATCTACGAATAAAAGTGTAAATACCGCAGATTTATAAAAGAGGTGGAGACGGATGTACAGGCAGGTGTGAAAATATTTCTAGTAAATTAAAATTAGTAGAAATCGATCCCTAGATAGAAAATACACCTAATCATCCATTCACTGAATATATATATATATAATATATATATATATATATATATATATATATATATATATATATATATATATATATATATATATATATGCATGTGTGTGTGTTTGTGTGTGTGTGAAAAAGAGAGAGAGATCGTGCCTTCAACAATATCTTACTGGAAGCCAGACAACCAGCTATGGTTCACAAATGTCATTTGTGCGGCTGATTAACTCAGGATGGACTTAAACTTCTGATACACATAGAACTTTCTGGGAAGGAAAAGCTCACCTGATTAGATGAAGGCGTCTGTCGCTTCGTCTGAACTGATTTCTCATTGTCAGTGGCGATTTCTTTCTGTTATCTGAATGGAAAAGACAGACAACAATTGCGTTTCTGTAGCAGGACTGGTAGAGGCTACTCGCAGCTGCAAATTAATATCAATTATTTTTTTTTTATATGAATTTCGTTGGATAGGACTAAACTAAAGCCAAAAAAATTGCAAAATTCATATATTCATATAAAATGTTCATAGTTTTTATACTTGGTGACTAGTTATACTTGATGTGCTTCCCAAGTTTAGTTTTCGTGAGAGAGATAATATCTTCTCTTTAGTCCAAGGCACGAAAAGTTCATCACCAAGTTTTCATATTGTTTATTTTGCAATTTGGTTTTCCGCTTATCACAGTAAGAACTGAATGTGCAAAATAGGGAAAATTACTACATTTTGAATTCTTTTTTATCCCGTCGAATTTTTGTTGATTTGAGTTGAATATAAAATTTAGGCCAGAGGCTAAGCACTGAGACCTATGAGGTCATTCAGCGCTGAAATGGAAATTGACAGTAAAATGTTTGAAAGGTGTAACAGGAGGAAAACCTCAAAGCAGTTGCACTATGAATCAACTGTTAGGAGAGGGTGGAAAGTAAGATGGAAGAAAGAGAATATGTATGAACGGAGGTACAGTAAAAGGAAGGAAAGGGGTTGCAGCTAGGGGCGGAAGGCACGCTGCAAATAACCTTAAGTAATGCCTACAGTGCACCGCATGAGGTGCACTGACGGCACTAGCCCCCTACGGAGGTCGGATTGTTGTAACAATGGTTCTGAAACTCACAAGTGACGTTACCCCTCTCTCTCTCTCTTTTCACGATAATTTTGAAAGCTTAATTAAATCATAAATTCTCCTCTTTGTCTAGTTTTTGCTTAATTACGTCTAATTATATTACCTCATCTGACATTATCACCTGTCTTTCTTATTTTTTCGTTCTACCTTTCCACAATCATTACCGTTACTTCAACACATCTGCCTTCCCACCCAGAACACAACACCCCACCCCCTTTTCGAGCTCGCTCTCTCTCTCTCTCTTACGTGCTTCAGGTGGCAGTCTTGCCACAAACTTTCCACTCTCTAACACCTACTTCAAACTCTTGATTTGCGCGCCGACTCTCATCTCAGGAGACGAGTTTTTTCTAGAGTTTATGAGTTGCAAAAACGCAGGCTGACGCTCGATCTTGATTTCACCAAGTCGCACATTCGCTCCCCGAGGCATTTGACTTTTTATACGTCGCTTAGTCGCTGTTAGGTGATGCTCATCTTCTACGTTGGTTTAGTCATAGATTCTTTTATTTAATATTATGAATTGCGTAATAGTAGGAAAATGTATTTGATTTTATATATGAATGTCTCCCAGTTGCTCCTGAAGTATTTGATTTTATGAATCGCATAGTTGCCCCCTGATTCAAATAATTCGCATAATCATTGTCCAACGAATTCCATTTTATAATTTGCACAGCGTATTTAATTTGGTAAAAGCCGCGGTCCATGCCCTCATTTACGTTATGCAAAAAATCCCAGCTGTGGGGTGGTGTATTCGGTTTTGTAAGACGAAAATTTTTTGGCTTATTAGAAGCTGAGTCGGCCATTCACTAACTAAAATATTCAACGTTACATGTCACACCCTATGCTTTATACTTTATAAGGGCCCCAGTTGTGAACTGGCGCTTTTTTCTTGTAACTTGATGTACTTTATTTTAATCTACAAGACGAACTTGTGTACTAGATTTTTCAAGCCTTTAACATGCAGAATCGCCACAATCTTATAAGTACCAGTCGCTACTTTATGACTCATTTTTATAAATTGTACAAGTACTGCCTGATAATTGGATTTTATGAGGTCAACCCTCGACTTCTGATGAATTTGAATTTATAATCAGCTCAGCTGGAGCGTGCAGTTGTTAATATCATATGCTACAGTCTAGGCCCATTAATCTTATTTTACAGCTGGCACTCTTGATATCTGATGTATTCGCTTTTATATTACACAGCCGCTGGTCTACTGAAGTTCTTTGATTTTAGGTCAGTCAGAGAGTTTCACCTGAAATGTTTGGCTTTACAAGTCAGACAATTGCAGCCTGAAGTATTTGACATTATGAATTACTCGTCTGTAGTGACAATTTCAAGAATTTACAAATCCTCGCCCAATTTTAACTTGATATACCGCTGGTCTACTGAAGTTCTTTGATTTTAGGTCAGTCAGAGAGTTTCACCTGAAATGGTTGGCTTTGCAAGTCAGACAACTGCAGCCTGAAGTATTTATGAATTGCTAGTCAGTAGTGTCAATTTCAGGAATTTACAAACCCTCGCCCAATTCCAAACTGATATACCTGATGTGTGCTGAACTTTTGGAGCGTTGTATTCTCGAATTTACAAGTCGTCGCCATTAGTACCCCGATGCTTTGATGTTTAGAGCTGCGCACTTTACAATGGTCTTTTTAGACTTAGCAAGCCGTGAATCAGTTATAGTCTGTTGTACCTGAATGCATAGGTTTTACTTTTCTGGATTATATCCTAGACTTTACTGTACCTGAAAGCATAAGTTTGACTTTTCTGGATTATATCCTAGACTTTACTGTACCTGAAAGCATAAGTTTGACTTTTCTGGATTATATCCTAGACTTTACTGCACCTGAATGCATAAGTTCTACTTTTCTGGATTACATCCTAGACTTTACAAGTCATTGCCAATTTGCAGCATGATATATTTGATTTATGAGCTGAGCTTTTGTAGCAAAGTCTTTTAAACTTTACGTCACTCACTTGCAGCTTGACGTATTTGATTTCATGAATGGTGCGTTTTAGCAGAGCCTTACAGAATTTATAAGTCGCCGCTCAAGTGTAGCCTTTGTTGTATGATATTATGAGCTGTACTTTTTGGCATTATCTTCAAAAAGTTAAGTATACCTTAGTTTAACCAGACTACTGAACTGATTAACAGCTCCCTAGGGCTGGCCCGAAGGATTAGACTTATTTTACGTGGCTAAGAACCAACTGGTTACCTAGCAATGGGACCTACGGCTTATTGTGGAATCCGAACGACATTATACCGAGAAATGAATTTCTATCACCAAAAATAAATTCCTCTAGAGGTATTTGAATTTATAGGCTGCACTTTTGTAGCATAGCCTCGTAGCCTTTAGAAGTTGTTGTTCAATTGCAGTCTGATGTATCTGATTGTATAAGTCAGACGTATTTGAATCTTTGAATTGCACTTCATGCCTTAGTCTTGTAGACTTTACAAGTCGTCGCCCAGGAACAGCCCGTTCTGTTTGATTTTATATGCTGCAATTTTATTTCATAGTCTACACTATACTAGGCAAAAATTTGTCACCAATTGTAGCTTAATGCAATTGATTTTCTTAGTTGTGCTTAAGTAGTTGGGTCTTTTAATGTTTGCAAATTGTCGCCCATGAGAAGGCTGATTGCATTTGATCGTAAAAGTTGCACTTTTCAAACAGAGCATTTTACCACTTACTAGTCGTCACCCTGTAGTAGATGTGTATTTGATTTCAAAAGGTGTACTTTTGCAATATGGTCTACAACACTTTTCATTTCATATGTTGTACATTAGAAGAATGGCCTTTTATCCTTTAACAGTCGCCACCCAATAGCAATCTGATGGGTTTAATCTTAGTACAAACTGTCTATAGCAACCAAACAAATCTACAATTGTTGCAATTAGGTGACAATGGGTGAATTTATATAATTCAACCATATTTCATTTTTTTTTATTTCATAGTCGTAACCTAATTACAGTTTGGTACATTTGATTTTATAAGTTGCACTTCTGTTGCATGGAGTTTTAACCTTTATAAATGATCGCCTGATTGCAGCCTGATATATTTGATTTTAAAAGTTACACTATTTGCCGCTTGGTCCTTTAGCCTTTACAAAAGGTAGCCCAATTATAGCCTAATGTATGTGATATATAGCTTACAATTGTTTTTAGCATGGACTTTACAAGTTAGTCACCCATTTGCAGCCTGATGTATTTGATTTTTATAAGAGAATCTACTCATTGTCACCTAATTACAGCCTGATGTATTTGAGTCTTATAAATCTACTCATTGTCACCTGATTACAACCTGATGTATTTGAGTTATACAAATATGCTCATTGTTACCTAATTACAACCTGATGTATTTGATTTTTAAAAATCTACCCACTGTCACCTAATTTCAATCTGATGTTGAGTCTTATAAATCTACTCATTGTCACCTGATTACAACCTGATGTATTTGAGTTTTACAAATTTATCCGTTGTCATCAAATTACAACCTGATGTGTTTGAGTTTTACATATTTATCCATTGTCATCTAATTACAACCTGATGTATTAGATTTTTATAATTTACTCATTGTCACCTAATTACAACCTTATGTATTTGAGTTTTAAAATTTACCCATTGTCACCTAATTATAATTTGATATATTTGAGTTTTTGAGTTTTACAAAGTCACCCATTGTCACCTAATTCCAACCTGCTGTATTTGAGTTTTATAAATTCACCACTGTCACCTAATTATAACCTGATATATTTGAGTTTTACAAATTAACCCATTGTCACTTATTTACTACCTGATGTGTTTAAGTTTTACAAATTCACCCACTGTCACCTAATTCCAGCCTGCTGTATTTGAGTCTTATAAATTCACCCAATGTCACCTAATTGTAACCTGATGTATTTGAGTTTCATAAATTTACTCACTGTCGCCTAATTACAACAACTGTAGCTTTGTTTGCTATAGACGTCGCAACGGTAAGGTCATCTCTGCCTATCATTATGTAAACACTTAATTTTTTTCTATCTAAAATAAGCCAAAGGCAATGTTAATATGCGTAAATTAGTATATCAAATTTTCTCAATTCGTTAATAGCTTCTTTCCCCTTTGTTTGTAATTCCTGAAAACTTCCGTCTAGCCGGAAGCATCATTATTTCCCGTTTGCCAGTTTTTTGTTGAATTTTCTCTTTTTTTTTTCATGTTACAGGCTCCCCTACTGAGAGGCGTAACTGTTTATTCTCGTGTAAGCTGTGAGATTTCTCAAGGACTCTGTATTTCATAATCTAAATCCTGTTAAAAAGTGACTCTGTTTCCCATTTCTGTGTTAGGTCCTTCCCTACTTTTTTCCTACTTCCAGTCTCTTCCTGGACTGGGTTTGACAACTGTATTGTTTCCATCTTATCAACCTTTAAATTTAAAATATGTTAAAAACAACGTTTCACAGCACCAAAGCAACTGAGGAACTATCTTAACTACCTTTTAGTCATGAACCATTCAGTGGGAAGCCAAAGATTCTAAGAGAAATTAATTATTACTTTTACGGAACAAACGTTAAATAAGAATATTTTAGTTATGCCGATTGATCCATTTTTTTACTAGTAGTGAATATAACAAATACTGCGAGTTTATGACAATTTAACAAACTGGTGATGAAATAGAAAGATTTAACATATATGATAAAGTCATTCAAGAGCAATAACTAAATGCACAGTGAACAGTCACGAGAAACAAAAGAGAATCTATTATAACCGAATCCACTTGCAAAAACAGAAACCGGTTGAAAACCGAAGAATTTTGCTGAACGTTAATAAAATAAGGACGAAACTCGGCGATACACAAATTCTACAGTAATTCCTGAGCCGATGCTGTCGAGTCGTGCAATTCCTCTTTCAGGAGGACTATAATTCCATTTTCATAATGAATAATGTGCCATTTTCATTATGAATATAATTCCGTTTTAACGTAAGGAAATAATTTCTCTTGTAGACAGAAACAGCGTTGGGGTAGGGAATGTGAACTTTCAGAATTTAGCAAATACAAAAAACTAAGCAAAATTACATTATCAAGTAAAAGAACCGAGTAGGGAAAACTTCCTTTGTGTTCGGAATGGGAAGGGCGAAGCCATGGTGGATAAACAGAAATGAGAGAGAGAGAGAGAGAGAGAGAGAGAGAGAGAGAGAGAGAGAGAGAGAGAGAGAGAGAGAGAGTTTGGCTAAAGGAGAGAGAACAGAAGGGACTTAGTTTCTATCACCGAACGCCAGCAACTGCTACCACCCCTGTCTGGTTCATTGCAAAATTCATTCTCTCTCTCTCTCTCTCTCTCTCTCTCTCTCTCTCTCTCTCTCTCTCTCTCAGTGAGATACCAATGCTATATACCACTGAATCGCCAACATTCAAAACACACTCTTTGGACAAAGACGAAGACTACCTAGTTCATGTACCGAAGCTTTTGCAAACGGGGGCATCGATAATAAAGGTCGTCTCTCTTTCGGCATGTCAAAGTCAGCCCTGTGAACTTTTAATGGCTTTACTTTCATCAAGGAGTATTCTAGCCAAACTTCGGGATTAGGCCTTTGTGGTTCTATATTGCTTTACAAATGCATTACCTTCTCACATGGTTTTGATTTTGGTTTCAGTGTTTTATCATGACTATGGCTATTGCTTCATAACTCTGTCGAAGCTTCTTGCGTTGATTGCAACGCCATGCCTAGTATTGATTTTGTCCTTGCTTTACGAATTTCAGTAGGTTAATCAAACTGTTATGGCATAATTGCTTCATTCTGGCTTTACTAAGGTTTAATAGCAACGCCGTTTCAGTATGGTTCGCAGCAGTCAACTTCCTCTTGATGAATGCATATTGCACGTTAGAGATAATTATCATGAGTTTTTATGGCTGCTCTTCTGCAAAATTCTTCTATTTTCTTATGTAAAATCGTCAAAACCAATAAAAGAACTTAATCTTTTACACGAACCTCTGTTACACTGACAGGAAATCAATTAAAAATACTTGAATTTTGTAGGTACTAAAATTCTTTAATGCTTAAATCAGTGTGCATCATCAATTCTTATATACCGAAGTTGGTAAATACATAATTTTATACTGAAATACTTAAAGGACTATGCACAAATCCCAACATTCTTTTCATTTTCTGTATTCAAATACCTGGACATCCGTTTAAGAACAGAACAATAATGATAAAAGTATATAAAAAATCACAGGTATAAAACTGTTGAGCACAGCTAAAATTCATTCAACTTGTCAGAAGGACGAAGACAAGTCAAGCAAAGTCTGCCATATAAGAAGAAAAAACAAAAAAGAGAGGAGTATAACGAGATTTAACCTTCTTCTCTTTTCCCTGTTTCAAGAGTGATTTAATCTGTTGGTTTTAGAACTAGTTTTGAAAACAGAAAACATGTGATGAGTTTCAGTGGGAGAGCAGGGGGCCAATGCTATCTGAGCGGAGGCCACCTGCATTGTCCTTTGAAAGAAGAAAACTGCTTTTCTGCAAGTCAGGGAGAGAAATAAGGGCGCAGTAACCCTCTGAGAGGAAGTAACTGCTACTTCACAAGTCACGGAGAGTATCATGGGGCCAGTCACCCTCTGATGGGAAGGAATTGCTGTCTCACAAGTCACGGAGGGTAGCACAGAGCCATTCACTCTCTGACAGGAAGATGATGCTGCCTGTTAAGTCAAAAGGGTAGATGGAGCCAGTCGCCCTCTAAGCATGGAGCCTCTGAAGGGAAGGAATTGCTATCTCATAAGTCACGGAGAGTACCACAGAACCAGTCACCCACTGACAGGAAGGAACCACTATCTCATAAGCCACGGAGAGACAGTCACCCTTTTACATGAAGGAAATTTTATCTGATAAGTCACAGAAGGTAGCACAGAGCATCTGACAGGAAGGCAATGCTACCCCATAAGTCACGGAGAGTACCGCAGAAACAGCACATTCTGACGGGAGGAAAGTACAGAAGGTAAAAGTAAGCAGAACAGCACATTCTGACTGGCCCGAAGGGATTTACGTGGCTAAGAACCAAATGCTAGCAATGGGATCTTATTGTCATTATGCGAGAAATGAATTTCTATCACCAGAAATAAATTCCTCCTTCATCAGCCGGCGGTGGAATCGAACTCCGGCCCATCAGAAGGCTACTCGGCCATGGAACCTCTGAAGAGAAGGAAGTGCTATTTCACAAGTCACGGAGAGTACCAGAGAGCCAGTAACCCTCTGGCTGGAAGGAAATATTGTCTCATAAGTCACGGAACGTTGCATGGGGCCTCTGATGGGAAAGAACTGCTATCCTAGGTCACGGAGAGTACCACGGGGCCAATCACTCTCTGACAGGAAGTGAATATTATCCGATAAGTCACAAAAGGTACAATGTAACCTCTGATGGGAAGGAACTGCTATCTCGGAAAGCAACAAGGAGCCAGTCACCCTTGTACAGGAAGTAAACATTATCTGATAAATCTTGGAGGGTAGCATGGAGCCTCTGATGAGAAAGAATTGCTATCCCATAAATCATGTAGGGTAGCATAAAGACAGTCACTCTTTGAGGGATGTTTATGATATTTTTTTAGTCAGAGACGTCAGCATGGAGCCAGTCTCCCTCTTACGGGAAGGAATTGCTATCTCATAAGTCGGAGAGGGTGCCATATTCTGGGGAGAGGAAGTTACTCTCTCCAAAGTCAGGGAGGGAGGATAGCATCTAGCTAGCTGCCCTCCCAAGGGTAGCTGTTACAACATAAGAGGGCAGAAATATTAGCAGAGTGTCATTTGCCCTCTGATAGAAGGTTTGTCATGTAAAAAAAACGCTTCTGTCTGAAGATGGCCAAGTAGAGGAGAGTGAAGGGGACTTTAGCACTAAAGAACAGCAATTAATAGACCTATATGATTATTTCTAGACCTCTGACGTAGCCTTTTAGTGCGAAAAAATTCTTTAATGCACGTTTTACTTACACCTTTTCCTCACAACACCCAATCTAATCAACCAATCAATAAGGCACCTCAGGGGAGATGCGCCGGGCCTCGATGAGTTTTTGCCACAAGGGCTACCTCTGCCCAACGGAGGGCTACATGGGTCTGAGGACCATTTCCACTGGACTGTATCTGTATATGCACGTTTGTACATGTGCATACAGGTATACAGGAAACCTAGCATATCAGAATTCGCCAGATTTCTTCCCCTTGCACGCCTTGCCTTTTAGATTACTTTCAAAGATGCCCGAAGCTATACTCGCGTATCAAAAGACTACTCAAGTTCTTCTACGCACCTCGTCTCCTGTTCATGAAAGAGTAATTTACATATCAAAATAGTATGACAAAATTATCAGTCAGTTAAAGCTGAAAACGAAAAATGAAACGCTATCTGTTCTAAAATATTATTTCATGAACTAACAAAATCACAAATTGTTTCTATGTATTACCTTGATCATAATGGTTAGGCAATTAAAACCGAGAATCATATTACGAGGGTACATTATGGCTTCCGTAATATGAGAACTTGGGAAGCTGAACCAATAAAATAAGCTTATAGAAGAACAAACAGATTAAAAGAGAAATTAAAGTGGAGAATGATAACTGTGTAATAATGCTCACCGCAGTGAACTTAAAAATATTGCGCATACTTACATATATGCACAATTTTTCTTTCTTGACAGAACAGGAAAGATATTTTGCTGCTCTACATACACATGTACACACACACATACACATTATATATATATATATATATATATATATATATATATATATATATATATATATATATATATATATATATATATATATATATATATATATATATATATATATATATATATATATATATATATATCACTAGAAGCGAGTCGCAACCCTAGTAGGAAAATGAGAATGCTGTACGTCCATTAGGAACCAGTTCAGCATGGTGAAAGAAACTGAAAAGTAAAGAATTAACTACAGAGGAGAAATGACAAAATACATGTACTGCGATGAACAATCATCAAACAATTAAGATAAATAACAAATAAACTCTGCAGTGTCATGTGAATTCACTCAACAAAAAATAAAACACAGGCACAAAATTTGAACTAACAGTTCCAGCGATACAACTACATGAACAGAAAGATAATTCCATAGCATGATCACAAATGGCACAAAACTTCTCGAAAACAGTGTAGTCTTATTAGATTTACTGCCACATTTCCACCCCATCTCCAACTCCCTTAACTTTTGCCCCAAACAGGTAAAAATCAAGTATAGCTCTGGGCACTTCCACTCGCCATTACACCCGTCAACTTGCTCTTCCATTTCATCTTTCACAGTTATATATATTAATAGTCTTTCTTGGAGACCATGTATTTCAAGTAATCGAGTCCATTTTCTAATACATTCTTATTTTCTCCAGGAATTACACACATACATTCACATGTTGTGGCGCATAATAAAGATAAAGTTGAGTATACCTTAGTTTAACCAGACCACTGAGCTGATTAACAGCTCTCCTAGAGAGGGCTGGCCCGAAGGATTAGATTTATTTTACGTGGCTAAGAACCAATTTGTTACCTAGTAACGAGACCTACAGCTTATTGTGGAATCCGAACCACATTATAACGAGAAATGTATTTCTCTCACCAGAAATTAATTTCTCTGATTCTTCATTGGGCATGATAAAGAGCTTTTGATACAACTCTTAAGAGATGAGATGTGTGAAATGCTAGGGCTGTATGGATTGCATGGTAATTTGTCCAGCTCAATCAAAAGATTGCATGACGCAAGCAAAGCTTGTAGTTCAGGTGCAAAAAGGAAAGTGACTGGTTTAGCGCAGGAGTGGGTATCAGCCAAAGGTGTGCTTTGTCTCCCTTAGGCAGTCTGAAATTTTTAGGGATAATAGTTTTTATTAGCCCAGGGAAAAAGATATGAAGGAAACGAGGTGAAAGACGGTGTAATATGAAAAGGAGCCGCAAATGAAACGGTTTTTTGACAGTGAGATCACGTGGAGGCAGTGATGGACAATGAACGAGAAAAAGGAAGAGTTGGAAGTGTGTGCGTTTGTATAGTTAGGTAAGAAAATCAATTTACAAAGTCTGATTACTAAGAAAACTAGTTTTTAACACCTGATTAACGGGATTCCACGTGAAAACAATACCTTTCCCCAACGCAAAAATGAATCTTTTAAAAGTTCTAAGGACATGGCTCAATGCGAACATCAATATTTCTTATACATCGTGCGCATGTGTTATGTGGCCATTAGGGGTACTTACTTTGGTTTGTGGATGAGAGGGACCACAACAATTTGCAGTGGGAGAGTTCACCTTGGAGATGTGCACCTGCACACCAATGACCTGCATACCAATAAATGATCTTTTATTTCTGTGTTATAGGAATGTATGCAAGGCCTTAAATTTGTCTAAGCTACTGAGAGTAGACAGAAATACCAATAACCAGAATGAGTTAGATTCGTTTTGCTCAAATATAAAGTGAGTGATCAGTTCTCCAGAATTTAATTTTGCACCAGAAGAGTTGTGAAAGGAGAGAGAGAGAGAGAGAGAGAGAGAGAGAGAGAGAGAGAGAGAGAGAGAGAGAGAGAGAGAGAGAGCCATGGTAACTATTATGGAGTAGTTTAAAAGCTTCGAACGGTTTACTCGAGTCAAAACAATGAATTAGGGTCTCATGAACCTGGTTTTGCGTAGGGGGAATTGTAGTAATATGCCCAAATACTGATTCGTGGAATGACTCCAACACTGTTAGAAAGAGAGGAAGAGCTGATTAATATTCGGAAAAATATGCAGGCAGCCGCTGCGTGAAGGGAACAGCACGGATGAGATTAAGAGAGATAGGGGACACAAGAATTAGCTATTAAAGAACAGGGGAGGAGGGAAAGCAAATGAAGCTAGGGTAAAGAAATAGATGACTTTCCGATTCTTTTCGTCCAACTTTCTATTTTTCTTCGTCTACGCACAACAAACAGTTCTTTTTTGTTCTTTCTGCCATAGACGATGCAATTCAGATTACGTTATCTGTTTTTTTAAAAATTCTTCCTCTAAATAAGTCTTTTCTCGTAAGGGTGTCTACGTTCTTCGACGAAATTTGTATTCATCCTAGTTCATTTACATGTGGTTAAAAATAAACTCATCTCTTTCTCTCTGTGTATGTGCACACCCACATACTGTACATATGTATGTATGTATGTATGTATGTATGTATGTATGTATGTATGTATGTATGTATGTATATATGTACGTATATATGTAAGGTATACATGTATATATATATACACAAATATATATATATATATATATATATATATACACATATAGATATGTGTGTATGCGTACACACACATACATACACACACACACACACACACACACATACATATATATATATATATATATATATATATATATATATATATATATATATATATATATATATATATATATATATATATAACATTAAAGCGACTCTCCTAGCAAGGATTGCCCCAAGAGAAAATTAAGAAAAATAGTCTCTGTCGCATTTATACTCAAAAATTATGGAAGAACATTCGTTAACCGTTTCACACATCTGCAAAAAGTTTTATTAGCAGAGTCTCGAACACAGTGCACGCACTTGCAGCATTCACCCCCCTCTCGCACGCAATCCTACTCATCCCGGATACCTAAGTCGTTTCCTCGCCCAGGTGGGATACTTTTGGGAGCAGTTTTGGCTCTTGGCGACAAACGTCTTGGCGCCGATAAGTTTTTATTAGTAATGAATAAAAAAAAATCACTACATCAAAATTTATGTGAAGAGCCCATGGTAGTTGTTTTGACGACGTGTCTTGCATGTGCTATAAGCATTAAGATACCTCATTTTATTTATCTTTAATAAAGAGTTTATCGTATATAATTTTGTTTTTACAATTCATCCAATATATCATTTTCTATGTCATATATGTATGAGGATACTTTAGGAAATATTTAAATACATTTTTACGCAAACGAACATTAACACGTACAAGAATAATTCTGTTTTCTCAAATAAAAGCGTGTATAACAGTATGAAAACATTTGAATGCAATACTAACAGCAAAGCAATCGGATAAATACGATTCCTTGAACATAATCATGACCGTATGCTTCTTACATTCCCACAAAGATCAACCCACGTGTCCGTATCACAGAATAGAAAATATATGCGCTCTTGCTTACAAGTTTGCGTCAAGTACTTGACAAGACAACCCAATCTGACCATTAATACTTTTACCATACATCAGGTACTCCATTTTATAAATATGACGTTTTGATTAATTTCTGACATCGTTATTATTCAGTAACTTTTTATTTTTACTTTTACGCATATGCATGATGCTTGGATGAAAAGCTCTCTGCCATACAAATAAAGCCAGCCAAATGCTGGAAATGTCCCAGAAAAAATACACCCTGCTGACATAGCCCTTCCTCTTGTGTCAGTGCTGCTCGTAAATATTTCTCTCTGGTTACAGTACTGAGGTGTAATGAATATATGTAGAAATACATTTAAATCAATTTTCATTTCTTATTTTTCTAATTTTTTTAAAAAGCGGAAAACTAAAGAGAGAGAGAGAGAGAGAGAGAGAGAGAGAGAGAGAGAGAGAGAGAGAGAGAGAGAGAGAGAGAGAGAGAGAGAATTTCAAATCAGGACCTTTAGAAAAAAAAAAGTATACCTTAGTTTTACCAGACCACTGAGCTGGTTAACAGCTTTCCTAGGGCTGGCCCGAAGGATTAGACTTATTCAACGTGGCTAAGAACCAGTTGGTTAGTTAGCAACGGGACCTACAGCTTATTGTGGAATCCGAACCACATATAGCAAGAAATGAATTTCTATCACCAGAAATAAATTCCTCTAACTCTTCATTAGCCGGCCGGAGAGTCGAACTCGGGCCTAGCGATCAGGACCCTTAGATGAACTCTGAACCAAGCTACTTCATCTTTTGAAGGACTGTCAGTTTTTGTACGAAAAACAGTTTTACTGTTTTACAGCCTTGAAATGAAATGTATGAAGGTAAACTACTGTTTATGTAATTCCCTGTCTTTTTCTATAAAGGTAAACCGTTTCACGTTTTCTTATGTGCTGTTATTTTGTTGTATCTCCTGAGAGCTTTTGTTGAAATTTCCCGTGATGAACCGCTGACCTCCGTTATCCAGTTCAGTCCTTTCAATGTCCTTTTTACTTCGTCTGTCCAGCGATTCTGCTTCTTCCTCTCCTCCCTCTGCCTCACATTTCTTCCGCTTTATCCACTCTTCCACGGCTCCACATGGCCGAACCATCTCACACTAATCTATCCTGCCATCTACGCCAACCTTTTGAACACTTCTGCTCGTCTCCATATTTCAATCTCTTTTACGCTACATTTACTGTGAAAGCAGTTCATCTCAACTGCCTCCATCACATTTTTTTCATTCGCATTTCAGCATCATCATTTCCCTTTCATAGTAAAAAGTTTGCTCATCAATCTCTTTGAACATTCGTACCTTGGCTTCCATAGGCGCTGGAAGCCTTTTTTACAACCCATTGCACAAACCCTGCTTGCTTCCGTGATTCGACTACTTTGTGATTCAGCAACATGTATGTACTTATGTGGGAGATATATATATATATGTATATATATATATATATATATATATATATATATATATATATATATATATATATATATATATATATATATATATATATATATATATATATATATATATATATTATATATATATATATATATAGTATATATATATATATATATATATATATATATATATATATATATATATATATATATCATTGGTTTCAATGACCATTATGGTTGTGCCTCCAACGTACAGAAATCAATTAGCAAATTAGCCTTTCAAAATAAAAAGCTATCTAGAGAGAGATCACTTCTCACAAGCGGGACGAACCCACCCGAACTCATCTCTCGGCGTTGTTCGTGACCCGGCCGTTATTCCTGACGTCATAATAAAAAAAAAAATCCGGCCCGACGAATATTATCCGTTTCATTGGTCGCGAACTTAATCATATGCAAATGGCGTTCGGGAGAGCGCCCGGCATCCCTGCCTTAATCGCCCGAATACACACAATTAAAATATCAGCGTTTGACTGTCTCGATTAATTGCCAGAGCAGAAGCTACAATATGTCTCGTTTTTCTTTCTTTTTTTATGAAATCCTCTTCGACAAAATTCCAGGGGAAACGTGAATTGTCAAAGTGAGCGAGGGAACAGGAGACGCCAATTGCAGTCGGTGATTTTTTGTCCAAATGATGTGCAATGGGACGGGTTTCTGTCTTACATCTGCTGATTAATTTGGGAGGGCGATTGGAGGAATAGAGTCGTGATAAGTTTTGCTTTCCGTATTTCATGCCGTCTGTTAGTTTTCATTGTTACAACAATTTCCTCTCATCCTATTTTTGATTTCTTACTACTACTACTACTACTGCTACTACTGCTGCTGCTACTACTACTGCTACTACTACTACTACTACTACTACTGCTGCTGCTACTACTACTACTATAACAATGCTACTACTAAGAAAATCAATAATAATAAACCAGCTATTACTACTTTTATCAAAATATCAGTCATTTCATAATAATTACTTGAAAATTTAAGGTGTGTCTGTATGCGTGTCAGAGAGAGAGAGAGAGAGAGAGAGAGAGAGAGAGAGAGAGAGAGAGAGAGAGAGAGAGAGAGAGATTATGCAATTTAATTGGTGCCGTTACGTAAAGCTCACCACCTTTGAAGCAAAACAAAGCATAAACAAATTTAACCGCAAAAGACTATTATCCTTAATGCTTTTGATTTAAATCCTAACAAAATATACACACACACACACAGATATATATATAATGTGTGTGCATGTCTGCATGTACGTATATATAAAAACATCTATATATATGTATTACAGAGACAAATACATGAACGTATATATATACGTATATATATATAACCACAATAACAGACCAAAAACCTTTCAACGTTTAAGAACTGTTAACACCTGACAAGGCGCCTCTTTCTATATATAGTTATTCCGCGGATTACGCGCTTTCTTTGCTCTGCCAAATTTTTGCTTTCTCTCCCCTGCCTCCGTTTTTCCTGCCTCCTGAGACAGACCCATCACCCTTGAAGCTGCAGGTCTATTGCCATTCCATTTTTATCTTTCTGGACTCGATGCCGGGTTTGCCTGTTCGTCCGTCCCATCGACCCGTCCGTTAACAGACACCAATACGACGAAAGAAATTTCTGAAAAGGTCATTTTCCAGGAGTGTTTTTTGGGGGGTCAAACGGACTTTTCCCTGAAACTGAGAAAAATGCAGCCTAATGGCAAGCAATTGATCACCATGAATGGAAAATGGCCTCATTTGCACAACTGAATGCTATTGCAGGGGTGCTATAGCCTTGAGTGTTTTTTGGGGGTCAAACGGACTTTTCCCTGAAACTGAGAAAAATGCATCCTAATGGCAAGCAATTGATCACTATGAATGGAAAATGGCCTCATTTGCACAACTGAATGCTATTGCAGGGGTGCTATTGCCTTGAGTGTTTTTGGGGGGTCAAACGGACTTTTCCCTGAAACTGAGAAAAATGCAGCCTAATGGCAAGCAATTGATCACTATGAATGGAAAATGGCCTCATTTGCACAACTGAATGCTATTGCAGGGTGCTATTGCCTAGTGTTTTTGGGGGTCAAACGGACTTTTCCTGAAACTGAGAAAAATGCAGCCTAATGGCAAGCAATTGATCACTATGAATGGAAAATGGCCTCATTTGCACAACTGAATGGATTGCCTTGAGTGTTTTTGGGGGGTCAAACGGACTTTTCCCTGAAACTGAGAAAAATGCAGCCTAATGGCAAGCAATTGATCACTATGAATGGAAAATGGCCTCATTTGCACAACTGAATGCTATTGCAGGGGTGCTATGGCCTTGAGTGTTTTTGGGGGTCAAACGGACTTTCCCCTGAAACTGAGAAAAATGCATCCTAATGGCAAGCAATTGATCACTACGAATGGAAAATGGCCTCATTTGCACAACTGAATGCTATTACAGGGGTGCTATAGCTTTGAGTGTTTTTGGGGGTCAAACGGACTTTTCCCTGAAACTGAGAAAAATGCAGCCTAATGGCAAGCAATTGATCACTATGCATGGAAAATGGCCAAAGTCTTGTAGACTTTCTAGATAGGGCCACTAGGATTGACTGACTGTTTGATTTATGGCTACTAAAACTGGAGTACCAAAACATCCAGGTTTTTGACGCTGAGCAATGATATCCAGGGAAAAGGCTGGATTTCGAATTTGATTTTCATTCATCTAAATGCACATGTGACAAAACACAAATTATGAAGCAAATTAACACCAGAAATGAATTGGCGATTAAGAATCAGAAATCCTAAAAAAAAAATCCCATTCAGCATTGTTTTTGGAAATACTCTTTAACGGTAATTTATCACTAAATGCCATTTAAATCACCTTTCATGGCTCTACGAGCAAGTGCATCATATGGAGAGCATCTATTAGCAAAAATTCAGAAATGCTTATTGTTGATGTGACACAGTACACACACACACACACACACACACACACACACACACACACACACACACACACATATATATATATATATATATATATATATATATATATATATATATATATATATATATATATATAAAATTAGATATATCACACATTACTTTACAGCAGGTGAAAATTAAGAGACAGGGTGTAGTCTGTATCAGTCCTTCGTCAATGGCTTGGAAATAAAGTCGAAACCGGTCAGGACCTACAAAGTTCATTGGGTCAAGATCGTTTTTTTTTTCCTCTGTAAGTATGACTGTCTTAGTAAGCATTTCACTGCAAGTATGTATGTATGTACGTATATACATACATACATACATACATACATATATATGATGATTATTATCACTTTTGTACGTGATTCATTCTCACACATTACCACAGGTGAAAATTAATTTTCACCTGTGGTAATGTGTGAGAATGAATCACGCACAAAAGTGATAATAATCATCATGTATGTATAATGCATGTATGTATGTATGTATGTATGTATATACGTACATACATACATACTTGTAGTGAAATGCTTACTAAGACAGTCATACTTACAGAGAAAAAAAAAAAACGATCTTGACCCAATGAACTTTGCCAAAAATCGAAACTGTTGAGCATAAAGGGACAAGTTCGTTACTCGTCTCCTTAAAGATTAAAGAGCGTTTTCTCAGGTTCAACATTTGTGCCGAAAGGGCATCTTGAAGGTCAGAAGCCACGAGATGCTCATTGGTCGAGCCCAGAATGAGAGAACAAAGAGATTTTGTTATTTTCATTGTTCATTACTTTCCGCTCGTGGATGAAGCAATTGATTTTATGATGCCGTCCAGTGATATGATTCATCATCATCACAACAATAATAATAATAATTAATAATAATAATATCGGCAATTATATAGTAAATTGTACTGACGTGCAAAAGATAAAACAAAGACTTTCGAACATCTGAATGGTTTTACCCTTCAGCGTTTAATTTAGAAGGTAAACACTGAGGAGGAACACCGTTCCGGTGTTCGAAAATCTTTGTTTTATCTTTGCATATTAATGGAATTTACTATATAACTGTGGATTTTTATTACATAACAGTTTCTCACTATATTGTGAATTTCTTAGCAGAAATAATAATAATAATAATAATAATAATAATAATAATAATAATAATAATAATAATAATAAACAACGATTAATATTAATATTAAGTCTATCATAATTACAAGGATAATAACTGATAAGTTTTACGCTGACATTTACAAGTATTTTTACAACCACTGTCATCATCATCTTCATCATCATCATCATACTAACACTAATGATAGTATACAGAGTCAGCGTCACCCACATCACTGGAGGGACAAAAGCAAGAGCCACGCAACAACGACGATCTCCCTGGCAATGGCCCATCTGATGAAAGGATTAATCAGGCAATCCCGTAATTGGAAAAAGACATGATCAGGTAACAAAAACCAGTCTTTCAGGTCCCTGGTGACAGTGTGAGGAAATAATATCTTTCAAAAAAGAAAACGTAATGAGAGACCCTGTACCTTACGTGAAATTGCTTCTCATCGCTTTTAAAAATAGATGAAAATTTAGCTGTAATTGCACAGAGGAAATTGAGGCATAATTTTTCTCGATGTGAAAGGAATTGAAAACTAAGAGATAACTTATATGGCGATTTAGTTGTGTTAGAATGAAGGAATCATGTTGGATACGTAAGACAGAGGGATGTTAAACTATATCTAAGAGGAAGACGGTAAGGAACTGTTGGAGAATACCAAAAGATTACAGCACGTGATGCCGATGTAGAAGTATAGGAATTTATACTTCATATTGGAAATGCAATAATATATATATATATATATATATATATATATATATATATATATATATATATATATATATATATATATGCGTGTGTGTGTGTGTGTTTGTGTATTATACAAGGTCAAATAAGGTCATAGCCTCTTACCACATCTGTTATAAGGTCACCGACGTAATTAACTTATACCTAGAAAGGAAATCACGGTAGCGTTAGCCAGCGTGTCTCTGACCTAGTGCACTTTACCCCTCTCTCTCTCTCTCTCTCTCTCTCTCTCTCTCTCTCTCTCTCTCTCTCTCTCTCTCTCTCCATATCCAAGTCACTAACTGGACTAAGGAAATTCAACAAAAGCATGTCTATAAAAATATAATTTATTCGGCAGTGTAACATGGCAAATGGTTTGGAATCAAATAGAAATGAAATGGGAATGTCTACATCCCAGAATTGTTAACCCAAAAATAACCAAGTAAAATATAACATAGTGCTACCAACTTCCACCAACTGAATCTCTACAACAATAGAGTCAAAATAAGTCAAACACGACCGAAGTCATGATAAGTCACATTCCACTCCATTTATTTGACCTCTATTTCAATACATCTGAGGAAACAAAGGGGAAAAACAAAACTTTTAAACATAGGTACAGAGAGAAAATAAATGTGTGATATCTCCCACGTTACTAACCCCAAAAGTGCACATAATTAAACATGGCAAAATCAAAATTTAGGAAAATCAATAAAAATCAGACACTTGGAAAATAAAAATAAGTGGGGAAAAAGATATTCCAAGCATGGTAACACTGCAAAGAACAGTTCATGTTAAACAAAGTTATTAAAACCCATTCGGGTTTTTGAAAAACAAAATCTCCGCTCATCTCACAGGCAGTAGACAAAGTCTTCCAGCAAAGCGGACCTTATCACAAGGGAATCAAGTCCCGAATGTCTAGCTTGTACTTAAAATGGAAAATTCATACTTCCTATGACACGCCCATAAGAGTGAACTCACGAATGAACGAACTACCGGAACTTGACGACTTCCGGTGACATGGCCGGAACATCACCCAAGGAGCGATGCCCATTGTCTCCATGGGAAAAGAGACTGACGACGGGCCTCCGTCAGCACTGACTCGTGAATACATAAGCACTGTTTCCATTTACCTTTGTCCAGAATATCTCAAGGAATGCTTAGCCCCCCCAAAAATGAAATATATAACATTATTATTCCTAATGGTTTTATACATATATATATATATATATAACTTATATATATTATATATATATATATAAATATAATTGTATATACATATATACAGTATATAGATATGTGTATATGTAAATATATATACATAAATAAATATATAGGCTATATTTGTATACACACACACACACACACATATATATATATATATATATATATATATATATATATATAATATAAATATATATAAATATATATATTTATATTTGTATATACATATACATACACACATAAATTATACATATATATATATACATATATATATGTATATGTATATATATATATATATATATATATATATATATATATATATATATATATATATATATATATATATATATATATATATCCATGAGTCCTATAGCTCAATGGTAGAGTAGTACAGGGCGAGTGTTTGCAAAGATTTGATCCCATCTCACCAGCCACCAGTTTACCCACCTCTGAATTTAAACCAGCGGCCGCTTTGGTGTCAGAAAAAGGCATGAGGCCGGCAGCCTCGTCAACGGATTGGCAAAGAGATGAAGATGCTGTACTTTGATACGGTTTCTGGACGAATAAATGTGCATTTTTTGCATGTATGTATTTCTAAACCTTAAACAAATAAAATCATAACAGCAAAGTAGGATGGTATTTATAATGGTACACTATCCGAAATCCGATAAAAACGATAAACAGTCAGTAAAGGTCACTGAACACCCCGGAGTGACCAGCATCCAAGCACAGGAAAGCGCCTTTTTTAGGAGCTACAGAGCGTAGGCAGGACCCACTTAGAGGTGGGTCCTGAGCGTAGGATCATTCCCAGCGACGCGTAGGAGCGCGTTGAAATGGGTTTGCAAACTGCATGATGCCTTACGGGACTGCCAAAGTGTTTTTAGATAAGGTCACACCCTCTACCTCCAACACTTCACGCCTGCATCGATGATATTCATGCTTGGCTGCCTGTGCCAAAGGAACAAAGCATGCCTGATGCAAAGCATACTCGCAGCAAAGCATGTCTAAAGCGGAGCTCTCTTACGGGAAAGCATATACGGCGACACTAATTTACGGCGAAGCACTCGCCCTGCCAAGGTATATTCCATATTGTGCTAATGCAACTATGTACATACGACTAAATTCGATTAAAGAACTACATACATCACAGGAAAATTATACAATACGGGAACTTTATATGCAATGGTGCATATTTACTTCAAATCATGCCTAGAAAAAACATGCCAAAACAGCATTATTACAGAAAAGGATGCAGGCAGCAGAACCTGTTAACAGTAGTAAAGCCTGGTGAGTAATTTGCAGCCGACATATTAACAGAGAGAAACATGTTTAATTAACGGCAAACTTCACAATGCGTATACAGTAGAGCATTCTAACAGCAGTGCAAGCCATGAGCGTTCTGAAGACCAAGTATGCTTCAATATCGGATGTTTCCCTGAGAAAGAGAATGTTCTACGACAGGAACCTCCTATGGAAACGCTCCCCTTGGAATCAGACCCTACTATCAAATCCTTCTCGTTTTCATTTTGCCCTCAATCATGGGTTAGGGAAGGGCATACAATTGCTGAAAGAAAAACTTGTCATGCTAAAAGGAAAACCAGTTTAGCAGTTGTAAAATAAAATGTCCTGTTTATTCTTTAGGAAAATCATGTCTCTTGGAAACAATTGTCGTCACGCAGTTCTCCTGGCTTTATACAGACGTCGTTTTCTTTCTTTGTTTGTGAAACCACGTTACCTTTGTTTTGCCACAAAAATTACTTTGTTTCGTTACATTTCACCGCTCACATTTTTCTTTTCTCTTTGCTCTTATTCTCGGTTTTTGGAAATGTTCCTCGTTGAGAAGAAAGCTGCATCACTTTAGCTATCTAAAAACTACTAGCCAAGGGAGAAACTATCTTTAGAATTGCTTGCATCTCAGATTTCCCTTAGCACTATTCTGATTCAGGATTATCTATCGGTTTTTAGTTTTCTGTAAAAAACAGCTATTGAGATGGCTATTTGTGGCCTGCCTGCACGTTTTCTGTCCGGCCTCAGATCTTAAAAACTACTGAGGCTAGAGGGCTGCAAATGGTATGTTGGTCATCCACCCTCTGATCATCAAACATACCAGATTTCAGCCCTTTTGCCTCAGTAGTTTTTATTTTATTTAAGGTTAAAGTTAGCCATGATCGTGCGTCTGGCACCGCTATAGGTGCCAAAACACAGGCCACCACCGGGACGTGGCTAAGAGTTTCATGGGCCGCTACTGACAGTTTCATGGGCCGTGGCTGAGAGTTTCATACAGCACCATACGTTGTACAGAAAACCCGACTGCGCCGAAGAAATTTCAGCGCATTTTTTAATCGTTTTAGATGTATCATATTTGAGTGTGTGTAAACTGTAAAAAGTAAGGGTAAGCATTGATTCCCCGGTATCGAACCCCAGGCATCTTAATGGCCATAAAAATTGTATATTAAATAAATACCAGCATCAGCAATAATAGTAGCAGCCACAGCAACTATAAAACTAAGAATGTTACGTTTATCACACAGGACAACAAAGAAATAAATCTTGAAGGGAATAAGTAAGTCGGTGTTTATGATACGAAGAACAACGAAATATTCTGAGATGCTTCAGGTAAGTGAGAGATAGAAAGACGCGATATTCATGTCTCTTGTTATTGAGTTTGTTTTGATTCACGACTGCGGTTGCAACCAGATTTAAGCGAGTCGCCCTGGGAAATCTATTCTGTCTGTTTGTGGTGCGCGTGTCAAATAAACACTTGGGAAGAATCACGGAGTTTTGTGTCTGAAATTACTTTAATTTTCGACATTTAAGCCGTTTCGTCTAACAGAGGATGGCCCAAAGAAAAGAAAAGACAGTGATCACTGCCACGTTCACATTTAAGTTGTTAAATCTGGGATGAACCACTTGTGCAGGAAACTTATTATTATTATTATTATTATTATTATTATTATTATTATTACTACTACTACTGATAACGTGGAGCAAAATAGATGGAAACATTCCTAAGCGAAGTGACATTAGAACACCCACATATGACTGTTTAGTGAAGTGCAATTACGAGAAGATATAAAAAAGTTCCTAATCAACAGACGACAGGCAAGCAGATAACTACTTGAATGAAAAGCGGCTGAAAAACAGAATAGTTGTTTCATCTTATAGACTGTAATGTGTGTGTAATTTCGAAAATCTTCCTTATATTGTAGTACATGATGAGAACCCAACATCCACCTTATCTTCTTTATTGCTATCTTGTTACTTTATACTCAAGAACTTATTCTTATAAAAATTTATGTTAGAATAAACTAAAAAGTAGTTTTGATGTGTTAATTCTAAGACATTTTCAAAAACTGTTGAGCACCGGGTCAATAAAAATTACACACACACAGACATATGCACTGTATATATGTGTGCGTGTGTGTGTTTGTGAGTGTATGTGTGCAGTGTGTGTGTTTGTGTGTGTTTGTGAGTGTGTGTATGCAGTGTGTGTGTTTAAGCGATTTTATTTTTTATCACGGAATTCTGTTGCATTTCTGCTTCAATTGCTCTTATTTTCCGGTCGCTTTCCTTTCGTTTGAGAAAACATTTAGTAACCTTATTTTACCTATCTGGCATTTCAGTGTCATATGCTAATGTTTCTTCATTTTTTCCTTTGATATCGGAGAGTCAGAAAGATATCATCTCTCTCTCTCTCGTAAATCAAAAGAGCAGGATTCTTAACCTCATCACATAACTCTGTAGGGAAAATTAGCTGTAACTCTCGCCCAAAGCTCTGGCGAAGATCACCTACATTCCTCTGGGGCATGTGGGGTCAGGGGATTTTGGCAGGGTTGGTTGGTGGGTGGGTGGGTGGGTGGAGGTTGTAGGGTTCACCGGGACGGAGTCCATTTTTCAGTGCTAGATGTTGGGTTAACCTGTCTTCTTCTTCTCCTCCTCCTTCTTCTTCTTCTTCTTTGCGTTTCTTTAATTAATTTTGTCGGTCCGTGACAACTTTTGCTCTTTAATGTTCCTTTTGCTTAATTTTAATTTTGTCTGATTAGTTTAGATACACATCTCTATTGCTTTACTTTCATGTCCTGTCATTTTCATTTTCCTCATCCTTATTACTGTTTTCTTCCTCCACTAGACTGAATAATTACATAGACTTCGTTATATATATATATATATATATATATATATATATATATATATATATATATATATATATATATATATATATATATATATATATATATATATTCCAAACGAAAGGCCAGGGCGCTACCAATTGACCCACAAAGATCATATAAGAAGTTGGAAGCTAAGTGCTTGTGTACTTGCTGTAACATGCCAGGGAATTTTACCAAACTTCCCTACCCGCCAGTGAGTCAATTGGTAGCATTTCATTTGAACGACGCCTTCAGCGTAAAAAACATGATAGAAATAACGAACACATCAGCACGTGTTTCACTGACATAAATTCGCCGCTATGTTAGGCGGCAGTCTGCTCGGGGAAACCTCATGTACAGAAGTACTCAGGGTTCAACCACTTTTATGACTTCTTTTCACTTGTGTGCGTGAATTACTAGCGCCCTGGCCTTTCATTTGTTAGAACGGGTTCGATCCCGATGTAAACCAGAAATTTATTTCGGTGAAACCACTGTTCATGTGTTCATTAATGCCATATAAATAAATAAATAAATAAATAAATAAATATATATAAATATATATACATATATACACACATACATATATGCACATATACATACACATCTCTCTCTCTCTCTCTCTCTCTCTCTCTCTCTCTCTCTCTCTCTCTATATATATATATATATATATATATATATATATATATATATATATATATATATATATATATATATATATATATATATATATATATATATATGGCTATATATATGAATGAATTTTATCGCATCACCATGACTCATATACAAGCATTAAGCTACAAATGTCCTTTAATATCCAATTCGCTCTACCTCGGAAATACATTTTCATATATGTTACCTGAGGGGGGGAATTTTTTTAGTTGATAATAGCTTCGTCGTCTCCTGAGCTCGAAACACGGAAGACAAGAACTCAGGACTACAGTGACGCGCATTAAACCACACGGTAATGTAGAGCGAATTGGATATTAAAGGACATTAGTAGCTTAATGCTTATGTACTGTGTGTATATATATATATATATATATATATATATATATATATATATATATATATATATAAAATATAATCACTATTCCCTCCGCTACAGATATTGTGTGTTTTTCCCCTTTTACAGTATTGCAGAAGAAGTTCTAAATCAGGTTTGAGGGCGAGTATGAATGGGTGGTGGCGGGAGGAGATGGGTGGGGTCCTTTTGACTCAGAAGACTGGAGGGGAGGGGTGTGGGATGGAGGAAGGCGGGGCTGCTGGCCAAACTTTAGGAATTGGATTGGGTTACAGAAGTTGTCTTTTTACGTGCTTGATTGTGTTATAACCTTGTAGTTCGCCATCGGTAGGGGGATAAGAATGTAAAAAGACGATCAGACAGAGTGGGCTAAACAGAAAACCAGAGAGAGAGAGAGAGAGAGAGAGAGAGAGAGAGAGAGAGAGAGAGAGAGAGAGAGAGAGAGAGAGAGAGAGAAATATTTCTAAGAAGGAGAAGGCGAGAAAGAGAGCTAAACGGATAAATAGAGAAATACAATCAGAGAGAGAGAGAGAGAGAGAGAGAGAGAGAGAGAGAGAGAGAGAGAGAGAGAGAGAGAGAGAGAGGTTTCGTTAAGAAGGAGAAGGCGAGAGAGAGCTAAACGGATAAACAGAGAGAGAGAGAGAGAGAGAGAGAGTACTTGAATGAATGTTTAGGCTGCACTGAGCGTGTTGATAGAAAAGCCTCTTCCGATACATCAAGAGGACATTGCACCATAAATACTGCAGGAGACCTTTTGTCAACAGGCATCCTGAATGCTAAAACCCTTTTTTGGGTCAAACTGTCAAGAAGAAGAGCCCGATTAATTTAAAATATGAAAAATTACGTAACGTTTAAAAAACAAAATGATGCGGAGATACGAAAATAATAATTGAAAAAGATTCTGGGAGAATCGCGATGTTATTTCTAAATGCCAAAACGTTCCCTTTCAGAATGTCTAGGACTCTAGCCACTAAATCCAATAATGTTCCAACAGAAACAAAAGACGGGAGCTGAAACACAACACATGAGCAAATGCAAAACATCCAAACATACACAAAAGAAGTAAGGGGACCCAGTTGATGAATGAAATAATAATAATAATAATAATAATAATAATAATAATAATAATAATAATAATAATAATAATAATAATAATATAATAATAATAATAATATGGGAACGAAAGTGGTTCTGCAAAATTCAATCGCTCGCAAGGATGGAACTAAGACACTATGACGGTTATGCAGTACGTTTATGGCGACGGTACCGAGAGCAGTAGAGGTAGCTGATAAAATTGATAAATTTGTTTTACTAGCTATGGTATTATAACCTTGGCCACAACAAGAAGTAAACCTCTCCTTGCCCACCAGTGTCCTGATCGTCTCATCCGTAAATCTGAATGAGGCGTGATACTCTTTTATTGCAAAGATAATAAAGTCATACCTGAGAGATCAGAAATTCTTCAGTTGATGCTAAAAGAGATATTCGCATGTCATTATTCTTTTAAGATTCACCAATATACGATTGGGGGAGTGGGTAGAGCTCTCGGCTAGCACGCTATTGGCCCAGCGTTCGACTCTCCGACCGGCCAATGAAGAGTTAGAGGAATTTATTTCTGGCGATAGAAATTCATTTCTCGTCATAATGTGGTTTGGATTCCACAGTAAGCTGTAGGTCCCGTTGCTAGGTAACCAGTTGGTTCTTAGCCACGTAAAATCAATCTAATCCTTCGGGCCAGCCCTCTCTAGGAGAGCTGTTAATCAGCTCCTCAGTGGTCTGGTTAAACTAAATAAGGTATACTTAACCAATATACGAACGTCAAGGTCTTTACTGCTGCTAAAACAACTACATATTAATATCTTCAGTTCAAACGCCCATAAAATCCTTTTCCACCTGCGGCGTGTCACTTTTGACAATTTTGCAAATTGTTTTTGAAAACTATTTTACGTCAGCTGATTTCAGCTCAGCACAGAGGCGAACGCCGCTGAGTGGCCAAAAGCGAGTCACTCTGTTAACCATATCTTCCGAAACGTGGGAAATTGGATTTTATACATGTTAGTCCAATCTGCCATTTTGGAGATGCCACAAAGCCCTAAGGTGACATACGACTGGAAAGTGAAAGAGTGATGGGCAGTTGAATTGCAGCAATTTTCTTTTGAAATTCTGTTACTGGAAATAGTAGCCCTCCTTAGTCTGTTGATTTTAGCTATTCTTGTGACTTCCTCAATGACAAAGTCATCAGGTAAACAGAACAGTAAACGGCATAGTCACGGCGATGTAAATAATGGTAGCCACTGACTGAGATAACGTTCGTGAATGCTAATCACAACGATTACCGTGATATATAAACTATTGCACTAAAGATAGCAACATGTTCAGAAGGAAAAGAAACAGTAATATTATATATATATATATATATATATATATATATATATATATATATATATATATATATATATATATGTGTGTGTGTGTGTGTGTGTGTGTGTGTGTGTGTGTGTGTGTGCCTATGTTTATATTTTCACAAAGACTACGCCAAAAATATCGTTTAGGGTTCAGTTCACTACACCTTGGGGTTAATTTACAGCCAAGGGGCTCAGGTTGCTCTTCTTCCCCCTCATGCTTTGAACCGTTGCCTTGTGGTCAAAATCACCGTCTATTGTTGTTTGTATACCGCGCAACGGTTCGAATCCTGCAGGGGATGAAGCACTTAGCAATTATAAATCCGCTTGGTGCAAATTATTCTCAAAGTATAGTGAACTGTGTATTTAATTACAGTTGTGGCTTGGATGAGTGAATGAAGTATGTGTATATTTTATATATATATATACTGTATATATATACACATATATATAGGTTATATGTGTGTGTGTATATTTAAAATATATATATATATATATGTATATGTACATACTCATATATATTATAATTTATACACACACGCATATATAAATATTATACAAAACAAGGAGAGAGATAGAGCGAGCAACCTCACACCAAAAATCGGCCGTCGAAAACCTCTCAGTTTAGTTTTGAAAAGCATAAAAGACGGAAACGTCTCAATCGCTGGCAGATGTTCCCGATTAATTCGTTGTAGTTCCACAGCATTTGGTCTCCTTCTCCCCTTCTTCCTTAATCAGTATTCCCCTCTTGCTCAACCGTGCGACCGGCTCCATTTTTTTCCCCCACTTAAGACCCATTATGAGCGAGACTAGACCTTGAAACGCTGTCTTTCTCTCCATCAAAAATTCAGTTGGTTTATCTTTTCCACGGAGCGTCCTGCCGCCGCCGCCGCCGCCGACGCGAATTTATTTATGGCTGAAACGCGAAAGCAGCGCCTCCTCTCTCTCTGTAATTGTTCCCTCAGGAGCAGGAGCCAAGCCTTGTCTTTCAGCGCTTAGAATGTGCTCTGCACAAGTAGGAGAACTCGGGGTTCTATTTCTAAATAACTTTAGAGAGAGAGAGAGAGAGAGAGAGAGAGAGAGAGAGAGAGAGAGAGAGAGAGAGAGAGAGAGAGGGTTACCAAGCTGATGTACCGTGGCGATTTTCATTTTCTTGATGCCTGCCGATGCCATTAATACTCATGAAAATTTTATAAACACGGTGGCCTTTAGAACTTTGTAAACAATTCAGTCTTTGGCGTACAACTTTTATAATGTTCACCGTCAAACCTAACAATACTCGTTCGTGCACTAATTTACCGCCCTTCAGCCTCTATTACAGCATGAATAAATTGCAGTCAAGAGACGCACACTAACTAAGCAGAGTATTCGTATGCAGGACTTAGCAGACACAGGCGTCAGCAGACATGACGACCATCGATTTGGAAGGCTCATTGACCTGTAGTCTGATGAAAGTAAAATGAATGAATTTCACATTGGCAGAATTCAAGTTCACAGTTGCACCAATTCATTTTAACATGAAAGCTAACCGTGAGGACAAACATATTATTGCAGAAGCGCAATTTACCTTCAAATGTCCGTTTTAAATGGCACAAATGGTCTCTTTGAAATGCTGGCGACAAACTAATCAGAAATTTAAAAACCGTGAACGACGACGTAGAAATCTTTAATGTTGAATACTTGTTTTTGTAGCTCTTACTCCCACAAAAAGAAGAAAAATAATATGCATACATACTTATATACACAAACATATATATACAGTATATGTACACATATATGCATGTGTATATATAGTGTGTATGTGTGTGTGTGTATAATTCAAGCCTTGGAAGTCACAAGATTCTCTTCCAGCACGTTTCTGAAGTTCCAAGTTATCTTAATGAGAAAGTTAAAAACCATTAGGTATAGAAACTTAATCTTTCATGACACAGACATCTTATTCATTCTTGCGAAGGGTGGACGAGTGCCATAAGTTGCCCGTCCCATCGGCCTTCACCTGAACTCCAGCCGGCTGGAGAAAGGAATGTTTAATAAAATTCTTCCTCTCTGACAACTGTTGTTTATTTTAAAAGCTTGTGAGAAAATCTGCAAGAAAATACACCCCAGATCGATTTAAGTTACAGGTGGATCGATCAGCATCAAACGATACTTTGCTAGTTTACAGAAAACAATTAATAATGCTAGTGTTTGAGCTTAGAGATCTTTTATTTTTTCGGATATACCAAGGCAATGAATGGAACGTCGATGGGCAACTACTAGCAGACGAAAAAGTAACGAAAAAATTAACAACAAATGAGCCATTGAAATGTAAAAGGTGAGATGCCCTGTTATGTTGGTCCAGATTAGGAGTAAATCTTTGGCTTTTATTTTTCCATTTGCAAGTTTTTAATATTTTCCTTATAAAACAGGAAGAAAATGAAGGAGAATTTTTAGGATATTTAAGAGAAGGGAAAAAATATTTCAGCGACTGAATTTTTTGACCTATGCTTTTTTTTTATTACGTAGAAAAATGTAATTACTTTCTCCTTTATTACTTTAATAAATCCTTTTTGATGCTCACCCTGAAAACCAAATTAATTACGACTTTACAATTTTCATTTTTGCTTTCACGTTATTTCAAAGAAAGCTGAGCATTCGGTTCACTTGGTAATTCTCCAAAATCACGCAGTTTTTTCTATGACGTAAATATCAGAAATCACTGCGAAACTTCGCTGTCTCCTTTGTGGCCAAATCCTTTCAATTTCCAAATAGATGTGCGGCAAGTTGCCAAAAAAAAAAAAATCACTCATGAACCATGTTGTAATAAGAACATAATTATACTATTCTAATTTTATATGCCATACACGAGCTCACCCATCATATATATATATATATATATATATATATATATATATATATATATATACATATATATATATATATATATACATATACATATATGTATATATATTATATATATATATATATATATATATATATATATATATATATATAGATATATATATAGATATATATATATACATATACATATATGTATATATATTATATATATATATATATATATATATATATATATATATATATATATATATATATATGTTCACCTTTCTTTGGATATGAAAGCAAAAATGAAAATTGTCTGTAAAATCGTAATAAATCAGGGGTGAGCATCAAAAATTATTTATCAAAGTAATATAGAGAAAGTAATTACATTTTCTAGGTAATAAAAAAAGCACAGGTCAAGAAATATATATATATATATATATATATATATATATATATATATATATATATATATATATATATATATATATATGCAGAGAAAAAGGTTATCGAGTAAACGGAACTTAGAATGGAAACAGCAAGCTGTTTGAAGAGCAAGCCTTCCGTAATCTATGGATTGAATATTTGTTGACCGTACAGGATACGAGACGGGCAGATCAGGCTGATATGGAAGTTAGCGTGAACTAGAGGCTTCTTGTGGAAGTGACTTCTGCTGATGTGAGGGGGACTACTAAGAGTTTGAAGAATGTAAGCAAATAATACGAGTTGAAGTTAGATGCGTCAAATCAGTGTGAAAGGTGTGCAAACTATACCTCGGTTGAGTGATTGGTCCAAAGGAACGGATATGACGATGACAGTTGCCTCGCTCCAGGATAAAGGTGGTATGTCGAATTTGACTCGAGAAGCAAGACCGCTGATACAAGTACTAGTATGAGGTGCACTGACCAATTATTTGAATGCACAAGTTATAAAATAATTTCGAAAGTAAAGGAAAAACGCTTAGACAAAGCTTATGATAGAACTGACAAGAGGCAGTGAGTACGTATTTTGTTGAAGTCAGTTTGTTCAAAGTCTATGGAAAGATGAATGGTTTTGCGTAACAGATTTTCTGACACGAAATCATCTGTTAATCAAGGGACTGGATGTAGATTGAGAGTTGTGTGATAAAAAATAGGAGGAAGGTTTATGAAAGAAGTGATCAATGACTGATATTTGCAGATCATACATTTTTGATTGAGGATAATAAAGACAAACTACAACAGCTGGCGAAAGAGTCTGAAGGTGTTAGTAGCGGAAGAAGTTGAATGTGAATTCGAGGATAAACGGAAACTTTGAACAAAGAGGCAATATACTCGTATGTAAATATGAACGGTAGAAGATAAGGAAAGGTTTATTTGTGGATATTTGGCAGTAAATATGTAAGAAGATAATCAGATGATCAGATTAAAGAAAAGGCGTGTGGCAACACTGGCGATGCAAAAAAGATATCAGTGTATATGCAAAAGGCTTGGTAAGAGAGGAGTGTTCTTGAAGGCCAATGTACCAGAATTTGAGGGAATCTGTAGCTAACTTCCTTATGGAATGAAAATGAGGTTTAGATATTAAAGGTTGAGGAAACAAAAAAAAGTCAAAGTTGTTGAGATGAATTGTTTGAATATTCTACGTGTAGTGGAAAGGAATAAAAGGTCGAGAAATCTTGAGAAGCACAGTTATTAAAAATTAGCAAACGGAAACGAAGGCTCATATTGTTTTGAAAAGGCAGGATCATGTGGAAACA